>NW_027527935.1:47011-142206 GCF_008692635.1 Crocuta crocuta
CTCTCTCTCAAAATAAACTTTAAAAGTTGTTTAAAAAAAAAAGCCGTTTTTATTTTCAAAGCCTGCAGCAGTTGGTAGCAATGCTAATTAAAATGTACAAGTTGAGACATTCAATCAACAGAATCCCTACAAACAAGATAGAGACCAATTGAGATGTGTCTTAGTGTGGGTAGGGGAAAAGGCCTTCTCTGTCTCCCCTCCTACTCCCCACATACTTTTTTTTCTAACATGATTGTTTTATAGACAAATGCAACCCAAACCCATGACACAGCAACCAGTCATCTCCAATATTACTGTTTCTCTTGTCAACCCCACAACAGGATGCCAGAGCAAGAGGATATAACATAGATAGATAGATAGATAGATGATAGATAGATAGATAGATAGATAGATAGATAGATAGATAGATTCTGTTTCTCTAGAATACTCTAATACAATACCCATCTATTTAGCTTCATGTCAAGTTTTTAAAGGAAACACATATTTTCACATTGTTTTTTTTTTAAATTTTTCTTCTGTCTTATCTTTAGTTTTATATTGTGAGAGACTATGATGTATGTATCAAGATTACCTGTTTCAACATTATATAGCATGGGAAGTAAAATTCCAAGATAATTATTCTTCTTTCAAATTTTAATCATTTGAATGAGGAAGATCATCTTAAATAGTGTGGGTAAGGAATAGTCAAGAATTTGAGGTGAGGTTTCAGATGGACTATATACAGCTATGGAGGATATTTCCGAGGTACCTTAAAGTTATCACTTGGACTCTCATAATAGATTTTCCATGAGTTACTAAGTTTGCGGCTACTGAGTTATAAATCTTAACAAGTATAAAGTGTTATACAAGTAGATAGACACACTTACAATGAAAAGTGTGCTGGAGTTTTGTGGAAATTCAAATTACCAGGTACATTCTAAGCAATAACCAAGTGGAAATGGGAATGTCAAAGATTTTTAATATTTTAAGAGTAAAAAAGAAAAAAATTATGTTAATGAGATGTTCAGCATCACACCAGGAAAGAAGTAATAATTTAGCATATGTGTCACCAGCAATCCAGAGTACACAAAAAAAATTGAAGTTTGTGAGAACCAAATGACCATGGATCATGTCTTCTTCCCAGGCTGGCTCTTGATGTATAGCGAAAAATGTAAAAGGAACTCTTTCCTCATTTCATATCATGATTCAAGTCTAAGTCACTGTAACTTATAGAAGAGGAGTATGTCCTTTCTTGCCCCTTTCTAATCATATTTAAGCCAACTTAAGCTTTAGAAAGTAAAAATTATGTGTAGCTTTCATATAATGCATTGTTAAATAATATTTTCATAGTCATCACAATACATATATTTAGTTTTATTTATATAATAATATTTATAATATATATAGTTTCCATTTCAATATGATTTATATTCAAAAGGTTTTTATATTTTTAATGTATTTTCTGTCTTTACCCAAGCATTTAACAAATCTTTTGCTTAGTCACTAACTTATTCCATTTGTTCATGTGTTTGGTGCCAAAATATCTGTTCTTCTCAATCTAATCAATCAGAAATGCTGTTTAACATATAAAATTATTTAGATAAACTGTTAATAACTGACTCTATTTTTGACTGCCAGAGATAGCAGATGTGGCCCGTGTTGATTCCCCTAAAATTTCTTGATATAATATAATATTTTTACATTTTTTTCATGGATTTATTAAAAACTGGGAAGAATTCATTCAACTTCTTAATTTTGTATATGAGAAAATATATTCATTTAACAAATAACATGCATCTATTTTTAAAACTTGTTATTTTGAAAAAAATTTAGACTTACAGAAAATTGCAAAGATAGTACAGTGTATTCCTGCAGACCCTTCACACAGCTTCCTTAAATGTTGTTTCATATGATCATAATAAATTTATCAAAATGAATATAGTATATCATTAATTTACTAAACCCTATGCTGGATTCATATTTCATTAGTTTGGGTGCTTAATCCCCTTTTTCTGTTCCAGAGTCAAGTCAGGGCTTCACGTCTGATCTGACATTTACTTGCCATGTTTCATTAGAATCTTCCTCAGTCTGGGATGGGTCCCCAGACATTCCTTGTCTTTCTTGACCTCAGCAGCTTTAAATAGTACTGGTCACAATTTGGGTTTATTGGATGTTTTCCCCTGGTTTCATTGAGTTTACCCATTTTTGTTCAGTGCATCATATCAGGTAATGCATGATCTCTTATTACATCTTGATCACTTTTAGTAACTTCCAGTTTTTTTAAAGAAAGTTACTATTTTTCCCTTTGTAATTAAGAAATATTCTGGGAGAGATACTTTGAGATTTTCCAAATATCTAGTTTCTCCTTTTTCTCACTAATTTTAGCATCTATTAGTGGACCTTGCCTACAGTAATTTTACTGTGATGTTTGCTTTGTGGTCATTCCGTATGTCCCTCATTCCTTCTACATTCATGAATTGGAATTCTTCTGCAAAAAAGAGCTGTTCTCTTATTTATTTGTTTGTTTAATCATTTGTATACATTAGTATTAACACAAACATATTTATTTTATCTTAGGGCTTACTATTTATTTTCTTGATTAAAATGTTTCAGTTTGACTACTCAGTATTCTTTCAAGTTCGATTCTGTATCCTTCAACGTGTCAACATTATTTAAAAATATTTTTATTGAAGAATAGTTGATATGCAATACTTCCTTAGTTTCAGCTATACAGTCATCATCATTTTTAAGCTCTTCTTTATTTTCTGATACCACAGATGCTCCAGTTTTATCTTGCATTTTTGGTGTCCCAACCACTTCTTCAAAGAGGCTTTGTTACTTCTATTGCAAAATAGTGTTAGAAATGTAGATATAGACGCTAGAATTGATCATCTATTAAGTTTTAGAAACTTGATAAAGAATAGTGAACAAATAGATCAAAAATCTCTGCCCATCTGGGGTTTGCATTCTAGTTTGTGGGCATAAACAGTAATCTTCTGAAAGAAGGTACTAAATACTACAGTCAAAATTCAACAGGGAGAAAGAAAACAGAAGTGCTAGAGACAGTTGGATTTGACCGAGATCAGAATGCCATATTAAAGAGAAAGATTAGAATGACCTTATTGAAAAGGTGACATTGAGCAAAGACTTGAAGAAGTAAAGAAGGTGTTTTAGTCAGCTACAACTGCTGTAACAAAACACCAGAGACTGGGTGGCTTGATACCCATATACTTATTTCTCACAGTTCTGGAGGCTGGGAAGTCCAAGACCAAGATGCAGACATATTTAGTTCTTAGTGAAGGCCCACTTCCTGGATTGTAGACAGTTGCCATCTTGTTGTTTACCTACATGGCCTTTCCCACCACATGCAACTGGAGAGAGATTTCTAGATTTCTCCTTTTATAAAGGCACTAATTTCATCATGAGTATCCTATGATCTATCTAAACCTAATTATCTCTCAAAGGCCCTCCCTCCAATGTCACCCATTAGGGGTTAGGGCTTCAATAAATGAATTTTGGGAGGATACATTCAGTCCACAACAGAAATTGACTGCCAAATATCTGGATAATGTGCATTCAAAGAAGAGAAAGTCAGTGGAAAGCTCTTAAGCATCTCTTAGACTTTGTGTCTAAGAATACCAGAAATGCCAATGTAACTGAAGGGAAAGGAACAGGAAGGAGAAGAAGCCCAGACAGAAAGGATCACAGAGAGCCAAATAACTTAGGGCTCTCTAGATCACTGTAACTCCAGAGATTTCGAGTAAGGGAGTGGCCAGATTAGATGCAGGTTTTTAGGAATCACATTAGTTGCTGCATTGAGAATGAGCATTAAGTGGTTAGGATAGAGGTATGTAGACCTTGGGTCTGCAGTTACTGAGGTGAAAGATGAGAGCAGTTCAGAGGTAACTAGATATTTTATATATTTTCATGTAGCGTCAACAGTTCCCTGTTGGGTTAGATGTGTGAGAAGTGAAAAAGAGAGCTAAGATTTTGGCTTGAGCGACTAGAATGGTAGGATTTTCATCAACCGAAATGGAGAAGACTTTATGTAGAAAAGATTTGACAAAAGATCCAAGCCGCTATTTCCTTACTTAAGAGTATTTGCTTCACAATGTTGTTCTTATGATTAAAATGGCAGAAAGGCACATAGCACAATGTCTGGCACGTACTAATAGCTAAATAGATTAGAATTAATTTAATATTAATTGGCCACATGTTCATCATCACCATCAATATCATCACCAATGAGATGTCCCAGTCTGTGACAGAAAAAAAAAAACAAACAACCATTCTCTCTCTGTCTTCCTCTGTCTCTCTGTCTCCTCTCTCCTCACTCTCTCTCCATGTCCTTGGTTCCAGTGTTCTTAATATTATTGTAACATATTGCAGTTGAAATCAGTATTTATTGTTTATATCATTACTATTATGTAAATGTTATTCATAGATGAACCACCTGGCACAGTACAAATACTTTTGCCTTTTTTGCATATATTCTTGTCCTCAAAGTTAATTGCCTTATTTTCATTTGCTTTATCCTAAGAACTTGTCACCATTCCAACCCCAAATGTCTAAATATCTTTAAAAACATCAATCCCATATTATTAAAGAAAACTCTGTAAAAGATTTTAGATCCCTCCAGCACCCTGTAGTCCTTCACAGCTGAACCTGAAATCTCCTCTCCTCAATATTCTGAGGCTGACATTTGGCTCTTCCCTGACATGTGCTCCCTGTGTCCTAAAGCCTGGGGCCTCACCAGTGAGTTACCAAGTTGATATGGTACAGTACAGCTCCTTTGCAATGAGCTTCCTGTGAAAAGGCATGTACACGTATTCTACCCTAATGCTTAATAGATAACTTTTCTGAGTTTAAGGTTGGATACAATTTCCCTTCCGAGTTTTAAAACTGACTGCATTGTTTTCAACTTCACTTTTCACTATTGAGAAACACAAAGCCATTTTTATTCTTAAACATTTGTATCTGACACAATTTTTTCCTCTAAAAACTTATAGTATTTCCCAGGATTGTGATATTTCATAATGTCAGGCTTGATTATTTACTTATTTATTGTTAAAAGCTTATTTTTTAAAATGTCTTATTTATTTCTGAGAGAGAGAGAGACAGTGTGAGCAGGGGAGGGTGAGAGAGAGAGGGAGACACAGAATCTGAAGCAGTCTCCAGGCTCTGAGCTGTTAGCACAGAGCCTGACGCGGGGCTTGAACCCACAAACCATGAGATCATGACCTGAGTCGAAGCCGGACACTTAACTGACTGAGCCACCCAGGCGCCCCTATTTATTTATTTTTGAGAGAGAGAGAGAGAGTATGTGCACAAACAAGAGAGGGGCAGAGAGGGAGAGAGAATCCCAAGCAGGCCTCATGCTGTCAGGGTAGAGCCTGTTGTGGGGCTGGAACTCACAAACCATGAGATTATGATGTGAGCCAAAATCAAGAGTCAGATGCACTTAATCGCTTAATCAACTGAGCCATCCAGGAGCCCCTAGGCTTGATTTTTTAAAACATCTATTGTGTTGAGTACTATATCAGCCTGTTCCATTTGAAATTTATGTCCCTTAATTTGGGGAAATTTCCTGCGTGTGTGTGTGTGTGTGCGTGTGCGCGTGCGCGTGCGTGCATGTGCATGTGCTATTATGGGAGGCAGAAGAGATATCCGGTAATATAACAGTTTCTTAAACAGGCTTTTTACCAATCTTTTTTAATATCTTCTTTCATTTCCAAAACCGTTTGTTAGTTAAGTGATTCTGAGCATACTTTAAGTCAGAAATTCTTCTATTATCAAAAGAGAATAATATTTCCAATTTTGTATAAAAGCTTCTAGCTCAGAGCAAACACACTTAGTAAATACCCAAATGTTGCTTAATTTGGATGTAAGTCTAATACAAAATGATATTCACTGAAATGCCTCCCAATAATCACAAAAAAACTACACATGAGAATATATACTTTAATTTTCCCTTTATTTTGTTGGAGACTTGATGTCAATAAAGTCTCCTCAAATTTAGGAGAGTAGAGCAAAGTACTTTAGGCATGTTTACATGGATACCTTAAAGAGTGTTCACATTTGAGAATTATGCATGGATATCTTACATGGATACCTTAAAGAGTGTCCAAATTCCCAGTATGCAATGAGAGTCACCTATTGGCCCACACAAAAGTTTCTTCAGTACCTACCTGCAAGGCAAACTAATCTAAGCACGTTGTTTGCTTTCCTTCATGCCAAACTTAAAAGGATCCTTTTGGATAGTTATAATACCCCCATTATAATTAGCACTTAAAATATTAACCTAAACCTAACTTTCACTCTACCAATGGCCATAAATTATTCTGCCATGTTACATGTAGTTGAAGGTTTCCCCCCTCTGAATCATTAGAATAAATTTAGTTATATGATTAGCATTAAGAGGATGTCGAGAATGAACTTTGAAAAAGTATGGGAGAAAGGCATTCTGAAGGCTGGGTAGGAAATGCTGGCCAAATGTCTCAAGTTAGCTCCACTGAAGAGTCTCTATATTTTATTCCACAGATTCATTTGAAGCATTGTAATAAACTTACATTGATGACCTTTTATGTGCCAAACATGTAGTTGTTTGTTGATTTAAAGCAGAATGTAGGATAACGATTGGCTTAAAGTATATTCTAGGATGCTCAACTTCCTACCATGGCTTGTCATATGAGAATCCTTAGGGAAGGCAAGCAAATGCACTAAACTACACCTAACCCTCTACCCCACTTATTAATTTATATAACTTCCTAGAAATTATATAAATTGGCATTAAGAAAAACCATTTACTCTTTTCTGAAGTATTACTTGAGTCAAATGATTCATCCACTGTGTTGAGAACCATTTAGGTAACAAAGTACTCTAGGCATGTTTATGTGGATACTTTCAAGAGTGTCCACATTTGAGAAGTATTCCCATTATGCAATGAGAGTCACCTATTGGCCCACCCACCAGTCTCTGGAATTGGAACCCTCATGTGCTGAGGTTCCAAGATGGGACTCAGGCTGCTTCCACGTCTTGATTCCTCATGCACTTCAGGGTTGTGCTTATGTTTGATTGCTTCAGTCAAGACTTTCCTATAAATGCTGTGCACTCCAGTCTCTGCCATTCCTGAATTCTTGAAAAAATATGGCAATTTGAGTTGCTAAACATGTGACATATGCAACTTGTTGGTTTGACTTACGTGTGGCCCCACAGGCACCCTAAATGAGAGGTGTGAGAAACTGCCATGTCAGGTGTTGGAAAGATGATTGACTAAATGAATGAGTGACACCACCATGGAAGGGACTGTTCTGTGCATTTATTTCCGATTACCTGGCACAGAATGCACTCCAAAAATTTATGGCAATGGTGATGATGATCATTGGTGTTAGCTTGACCCAAGCTCTAGAGAGATCATTTTATAAGGACTTAGGAAGAAGAACGTTTCTTTTCTAAGAAATATAATGGAGTGAAACCCATTTTCCTTGGAAACAAATTTCCCTGTTGTTTTTATATCAAATTATGTATTACTTTACTTTAGCATATGACTTACCTTAACATAATGCATGCAGGTGCATGCGTGCACACACACACACACACACACACACAACCCAGAGAATTAAAAACCAGAGACCATACTATAAGGGCAGAACTTGTTCCAGGTTCATATGGACTGCCTTTTCTTTCTGTTAGGAATGTGAGGCTTGAAGGGGTACTCAAATTCTAGGTCTTTTTTTCCACCTTTATTAAGGGGGATCACAGCATTCAACCTACATAATGAATGTGCTACTTCTTTTTCCTTTAGTGATCCAAATGGTCACTGTTATCATTAGTATAAATTATAGAAGAAAGAACCAAATCTCCTGTGTTTTTAGTCCTGAGGAATGATTCTCCTACTGTGTTAATTGTCAATCATAGATGAAATTACAAACCAAACATATTAAGCAACACAACCTTCCATGTTACATATTATGGCTTGTTCTCAGAAATCTAGCTGCAGATTTGAAAAATCATTTGACTGGAAAATTTTAGACCCATTTGGAAATGGCAAATTGTATACTATGTCAAAATTATTTTAACATGGTTATATTTCTTATTATTTATGATTAATTCAGGGCCATTTTTTTCCTTTGCAATGGTCAAAATAATCCAAGAAAATAAGTCATTATAAATACATGAAAACAATTAAAGCAAGGTTGGTAGTTGAATGGTTAAGTGAAGAACACAGCAATGGTTGTAAGCCTCTTGTTGGTCTACACAGCACTGCGCACACAGGGGCAGGAGGAGATTCAAGAGGTTCCTATTATCTCCTTCTCAAACATTTTTCTAATTTGCCCCACCTGATTCCTTTCAGTACCTCCTTGTTAACAGTACCTTGTTCACTTTCACTCTGTTTCTCTTTAAGGACTAACTCCTCACTGCTTCTTCACAGAGGATAAATTCATTCTCTTGTGAGGAGTACACAAGAAACAAAGAAAGATGTCCTTATAATTCTCTCAAGAACTAAGATATCAGGCGGCTCTATTAAATTGTGGTCAAGACAAAACAGCAGACCAGTGAGTGAAAAGTTCTGGAAAATTTCTATTGTATGTAGGCAATTTTTTTTTTCCTTTTAGCCCGATAGCTCCATAAAGTATGGGCTATGGGGTGGGGGTGGCACTGAGGTGTGTATTACTTGCCAATGCAAACATGACAGATTAAGAAAAACCTCCGAGATTTGAGCATTTACAAAAATCCTATCTGAAATGCTGTTGTCAACAATCTTTTTTCCATAAGATCATGAATAAAGACAAATGTACAAATTAGATCAAATTAGACCAGCAGCATGGAGTTAGTTCTATATTTCACTTGAGCTTAGCAGCTGGTTCTTCGTTCTGCATCTGTCAAGTCTAGTTACCACCAGCTCTAAGAGTCGTCTCTAATTTACTGTCTATTTTCACATAAGAACAAGAGGTTAGGTGACATAGCTAATTGGAGTAAGATAAAAACATATGTAAATACCAAGCAGTGAATGCGGTTATACTTCAGTTCTAATCTGGTTTCTCTTGTTCACACAGTAAAAACAGCACCTAGTAAATCTCTCTCATTTGAGCTTAGGAGGGCTTATAGTTTGGCAGGCCTTGGTGTTTGTATTACCTTTTCAATTTGAAAACATCCTAGTGTGGTTTAGCACATTTTAACAAAAATGCATATTCTTGAACACTTTCTTCTCTTTCCTTCTGGGAAAAAAAGCAAGCTAAATTAAAGGAATTTTGGCCATATCAGTGTCAGGAAATGGAACTCAGGAGCCTGATGAGTTACCACACATTAATCTCACTAGAAAATTTACTGGAAATCTCATCATATTCCTCAATAAAACTTAAATGCCCAGCCCAGAAAGTCTCCAAAGATTGAAGTCCATTTCAGAACATCATTAGGGATCATTCTTTTACCACTCCCCAACAGATGATGGTAATTTCACAACTGCTTATGGAAACGCATTAGGCAGACAGTGTATAGGGCAAAGGATGAGGGATGGTGAGTAGCTAAGAATGCAATAATATTGGCCTCTCTTATACACTAAACAAGACAGTCCCCCTTCTCATGAGTGTTTCCTTCCTGTTTGTGGAAAAGGAAAGGAAACAAAGTAGATATTCATAAGAGCTGGGTTGTTCTGTGCTTGTCTCAGCTTATCAATATTGATGCTATTGGCTAGAAATGCCTGGGGGCACTCACCTAGGCCTAGGTCCGTCTTTTGGAACTAATATTGTGTCTTTCTAGACCCTTATGGTTCTTACGATTATAGGACATCCTCATCAACAACCATTAGGAAACTTTAAAAGAAACAAGTCTTATTATTCACAAGTCCTATAGGGTCTACAGCACATCTAGGGTCTACAGCACATTGAGGTCCTGGAGTGGGGGGAGAGACAGTGAGAGACAGAGAGAGAGAGAGAGAGGGAGGAAGAGAGAGGGAGAGGAAGAGAGAGAGAGAGAAGAGAGAGGCATTCAAAGAAAGTGAGGGCTTGGGTCTCTGTTTTAGTGAATTGAGCATGGGGGCCTAGGGTTTCAACAGTTCACTTTTTATTGGTGAATTTAAAACATAAGAATGGAGGTGTATGGGTGGCTCAGTCAGTTGAGCACCTGACTCTGTTTTGGCTCAGGTTTCGTGAGTTTGAGTACCACTTCAGGCTCTATGCTGGCAAGTGGAGCCTGCTTGAGATTCTCTCTCTCTCCCTCTCCCTCTACTCTTCCATCACTCTCTCTCTCTCTCTCTCTCTGAAGACAAATACATAAACTTAAAAACTACATAAGAATTTGAATTAAAATGTGGGAAGAAAAAAATGTGACTAAATGATTGGTTATTGAAATCAGCCAAGATCTCTAAAACAAAGGATGCTGGGAATGGGAAGGTTGGAAGTTGACCTGGCTCTTTATCTGGTTATCTAGCTGGCAATGTGTTTGTTTGAGATAGCCATCTTTGAAGTGAATGCCTCAGGAATCAAAAGCTTAAGTCAGGTACTTACATTACAAAAAAGAAAAATCACTACCAAGGCTTACCTTACATGAGTACAAAGAAAGGTGGTGCATTTCACCTATCTGCCAATACTGACAGGCTTGAAAAAAGAAAGCAAGTCAGTCAGTAGACTGAATGTTTGTGTTCCCCCAAAATTCATATGTTGAAATCTAATCTCTTCTCAGATGGTGTTATGAGGTGGGGGCCTTTGGAGGTAATTAGTGTGAAGCCCTTGTAAATAGGATTAATGCTTTTATAAAAGAGACCCCAGAGAGCTCTCTTGCCACTTCCACCATATGACTATATAATAAGTCAGCAGTCTATAACCTAGAAGAGAGACCTCAGCAGAACCAAACCAGTTTTGTGTACAACCTGACTTGTAGTTTACAGATCTGGAGACTTTTTATCTGGACAGAAAGACAACAATGTACCATAATATGAAAAAAATTGTTTATTTTTGAGAGAGAGAGAGAGCAGGGGAGGGTCAGAGAGAGAGGGAGATACAGAATCCGAAGACAGGCTCCAGACTCTGAGCTAGCTGTCAGCACAGAGCCCGACAAGGGGTTCGAACCCACAAACCATGAGATCATGACCTGAGCTAAAGCCAGACGCTTAACCAACTGAGCCACCCAGGCGCCCCCATCATATGAGAAATTTTGAGGGAAAAGTTACGTCTTGATCAGAATCATCTTTAAGAAGAAATGCCCAATTGGGAAGTAAACCACAAAGATAAAGCGAAGTTCTCTCCTGAAGCCTCTTGACCACCCAGCTGACTCAAAGGTGTTCTCCAGGCCTTGGTTACTTTGCCTTCAATATGGTCTTTCTTTCAAAACATGTCCAGGTAATTACTCAGATTGACTAACAAAAGTCAGATTTTAATGATTTAGGCCTCAATCCAGTCTTGAAATTGAGTAAAAACAATTCTCCCTCATTGGTTTTGGAATAAAGTGATACAGTGTTACGCACACCTGAAGGAAAGATAATCAACCAGCCTTTCCTCTGGAACATACAGGTCCTGTGCTTTTCTTCCATGCAAGATTCTAACATGGCCTACATAAAATTCTAAGCTGCCTAAAACATTTCTATATACAAAAAAAGCTAAATTAGGCACCAAAACATGTGACCAGAAACTTCTGTAGTTCATTTCTTGACATATCTTTACATGAATGTGCTATTTACCAGTTTGTGTGTTATTGTGTATATTTAATTCAGGAACTGTCACACTTTGAGTCTTCTTTGTAAAACATGTAAGAAAGCATTTCCTTTAATTTTCCCTAACATTGAGCCTAGGGCAAAAAAAATGGACAATATCTAGGCATACCTTTGACCTACCTGTAAGGGCTCACTGTAGAAAACAGAAGTCACTTCAGAGATTTTCATCAGGATATGGTCTAATACATAAAAGTAGATACATATACCATAGGTGCAATGGCAGAAGGAAAGAAGTATAAGCTAGGCCTGCAAGAAAGGCTCCTTGAACAACATAAATCTCACTACTGGGGATGTTACTATATCAAGGCTATTAAATGCTGCCTGTGAGTTGCCTTTATAACTGCAAATCAAGTATCACAAAGTGGAGCTTTTGCTGCTGCCTCTTCTTTTACTCAGGAATTTGGAGAGGTGCCACTGGAAGCCAGCTCCCACAAAAAGCCTCCTAATCCCATGACTTTGCCTCCCAACAGGACAGGACTCTGCCCTCTGCTGTAGTCACTCTTTAAAATTATATGCAAGTTCATCTAATTGGCTAAGACTAATTGACCCTCAGAATCCTAGCAGCAAGGGACTCTAAGAGACAGTTTTGAATTTTCCAACTTCCCCGAGTAGAAATAAAGTGGAGGGCAAACTAGTCCAGAGAATCTTCTATTTCTCTTCCTTCTTGAAAAATGAAGAGACAGCAGGAAAAATGAATGAGAAGTATGAGATGCTCACAAGTAAACTGCACGGCTCAGGATGGGCAGTGTGTTCATCAAAGTGTAGCAATACAGCAAAGCCAAACTGGAAGTCCTTGGGTGCCTTGATCCAGCACTGCCTTGAGGGTCAGAACCATGGCCTGACTGCAGCTCTATGTCAGTGAGGTACAGAGCTGAGACCATTGCTGGGACCCTGCCAAATTCAAATTATCACCCACAGTGCCTCACTAATGAGTCCACATGCTGGGCTGAGACTCCATCCCACTCAGTGTCTTAGCAAATGTTGGATAGGAATATCACAGATGATAGATTATAGACAAAACATACTGCCTGAGGCTTAATTGCTGCTGCAAGTGTTCAAAGATGGATGGAATAAGAAGTATCTTCATGTTTGCTAGTAAACAAAGACAACAGCAATACCAGCAAATATCTAAAATAACTGAAATGTGGGGCACCTGGGTGGCTCAGTTGGTTAAGAGTGAGTTCAAGCTCCACATCAAGCTCTGTGCTGACAGGTCAGACCTGTAAACCTTCTTCTTTCTCCCTCTCTCTCTGACCCTTCCCTGCTCACATTTTGTCTCTCTCTCTCAATAATAAATAAACATTTAAAGAAATTAAAGGCAATTTTTTCTTTCATATACTTTTAAACTCATATTTTTGGTTTAATATTTGACATTCAATTGTCTTCTCATATTAACTCCATCCTTTTTTATATCCAAATAATTTCTTTCACATGTATATTTTAATTGAGGGATGACAAGAGAGAGGTTAATTCTATCACATGGGTAACCCAAAAATAGAGATGATGAGTGAATAAGGAAAACGAGATTTCAACACCTTTGACTAATAAGCTCCTGCTTTTCAACTGTTCTTCAAGATGCCATTTCCAATAGAGCAATAAATACTCAGAGAATGATTTTCCAAATAGCATAATTAAGTAAGATCCTCGAAGTTTTTGTCCAATTAAGTGACAACTAGAAAATTGTTTCATCTCTGCTCCTTCAAAGAACCCAGAATATTGCCCAGAAAACCAACCAGTGCACAGGTGCAAATGTGAGGCTGCATGGAGAGGACCCTGAGTTCCAGCAGAGGGTCACCTCAGGTGGGAATTGATGTAGTGATAAAGTATAACAGAGTCCTTTCTGAAATGTTTGCTTCAGAGATCAGAGTTCCTTCATATTAAAAATGGAATATTGGGGCACCTGGGTGACTTCGGCTCAGGTCATGATCTCAGAGTTTGTGAGTTTGAGCCCCACATTGGGCTCTCCTCTGTTAACACAGAGCCTGCTTTGGATTCTCTGTCCCCCTCTCTCTCTGCCCCTCCCCTGCTCATGCTCTCTTTCTCTGTAAAAAATAAAAATAAACATTGAAATAAAGGAAGGAAGGAAGGAAGGAAGGAAGGAAGGAAGGAAGGAAGGAAGGAAGGAAGGAAGGAAAGAAGAAGGAAGGAAGGAAGGAAGGAAGGAAGGAAGGAAGGAAGGAAGGAAAGAAGAAGGAAGGAAGGAAAGAAGAAGGAAGGAAGGGTGGCAGGCAGACAGGAAGGAAGGAAAGAAAGAAGGAAAAAAAAGAAAGAAAACTGAATGTTTCCCCAGAACCTTGGGAAAGGCACCATAATTTGTGACCTATGACCCTGTACATGTCTGTTTACCTATTAATCTCTTATCATGTGGACTCCTTTCCCTAGTAGACGTGTCATCACTTCTCCTGGCAGGCATGTTAGTATTTGAGAAAATGGGGCCCATAGATAAAAATTACTTTTATTCCAGCTTTGTCTCAGCCTGCAAATAAGGAACATGGTGCCTGGAACCAACATAGGAATTGTAATCTGACCAAATTAGAGGAAATTCATCCAACAATTGGCTAATCCTTCACATGTTATATTTTCTGTTTTTCTCAAAATCTCTTCTCTTTGGCACACTTCTGACCCCTCTGATTTCCTTTGCTTTTATCTACCTCCTCATCCAGTGTCCTATTTTTAAGCTTCTTTCTGGAACTTAACAGTTCACACTGGTTGCCTGGTATTACACATCTTTCCCTATTCATGGGAATTCCCCACCTTAGACAAGTTTATGGGAGGCAGAATCTACCTCCAAATATATTCTGCAGAAGCTAGATACAACTGGTGGCCTGTTTGACAATCTTTGTAGTAAGATGCAGATTCTGGTCATTTCAGACAACCACTCTGAGTCAGAAGCAAGGAACATAGCAAGTAACCACATCAATGGCTGGCAAAAGATGCAAAGAGATCAAGCTTCTGAGAGTATTATTCAGTTTGGGGTGCCACACATACTGTGTGACTTAAGCAACAGACATTCATTTTTACAGTTCTGGATATGGAAATCCAAGATAAAGTGACCAAGAAGGGTTGGGTCCTTGTGAGGAGGCTTCTCTTCTTGGCTTGCAGAACACCCCTTTCCTTCTATATCTTCACATGATTCTTCTTTGTATGTGCACAGGTCTGGTGTCTCCCTCTTATAAGACCAAAGTTCTTTTGGATTAGGGCCATCCTTTCACCTCATTTAACCTAAATCACCCCCTTTAAAGTCCATATCTTTAAACACAGTTACATCGGGGGTTAGAGCTTCAACACATACATTTTGAGTGTACACAATTCAGTCCATAACACTGGGCAACAATGCTGTTGTCCACCTATAGTGCCTAGGCCAGCCAGTCACATTCAAGCACATTGTCCGGTGTATAGCCACGTGAGTGATACTCCCACCTAGACAGTCTATTACATGGTTTGGGACATAGTCTCTGCCAGGTAGTTCCAGATCTAGCCCTTTAGCCCTCCTGGAGAAAATTCTTTTCAATTTTCTAGGATGTTAAACAAGGAAATGAACTCTTAATTTCACCCTACTCCAAACTATAAAACTCTAGCTATCACTTTGAAGACTATCTTAACGTTCTCAATTCCTGCATTTCAACTTAGCCATAAATTATGCTCCCTCAACTAAAAAATAACTGATTGCAAATCATGATTCTGTACTAATTGTGCAAATTTATATAAACCAAATTACACCTGTTAGGAGACTGGCTTTCAAAGTGGGTCCTTGGGCAAGGCTCTCACATGGGCACTCATTAGAAGTGCAACTTTTTAGTCCCACTCAGACCCCAGAAATTCTGGGTGTAGATCCCAGTAAACAGTTTCAATAAGCCTTCCAAGCAATGCTGATGCGCAACAAAGTTTGAGAAACCTGGTTAAGAAAAACTTTAAGTATAAAACATGAGGGGCAAAAACCTTAATAAAAAAATTACAATTTTCACCATGAACCTCCTTGTCCCATATTTCTCAACCTCCTATGCATGACATCCCAATGTTATTTATATATAAAATTCCAATTTTTTATTCATTTCATGTGATTGGAAATTTGTTTTATACACATGTAGGACTATGTTATTAAGTAAAAATATGCAATTAATTCCTTTTATATGCCAAATATATTTTAGCTATGTGGAAGTGCCAGCCTGAGACCACCATTTTGCACAAAAACCTTAAGTATCTATCTTGTGGTAGAGTGAGGTTTTCAGTGTTCATCAAGGAAGTGGAGCTTCTTTTTGCCATTGTGATGGCCTCATGGGGCAATCTCTGTCCATGAAACCCCACACTCCTCTTTGGTGTCTTTAATTAGTGGGAAATGTTTCTTATTTGGCCATAAATGAGTTGCCAATACATTTATTTAGCAGAAATATTTTTCCAATTTGAAAATGTGTCACACTCTGTGTTTAGTTTGGAAACAACATGTTGAAAAAAGCAAGCATTTCACACTTATAGCTGATTTACTTGAGGACATCATCTTTGGGACCTAAGAAAATTACTGGGATGCCCTAAGAATATTTTCTCACAGTCTCATGTAAGGCCACATAGTCATGTAATGACTCATAAACACATAGTAAATGTTTATTAATTCAGACTCTGAGAAATTATTATATAGCGGTTAAGGAAGGTTCCAGGATCAGATGTTCATTCTACTGCTTTGGAGAAATCGGCTTTAGGCTGTGAAATTCTCTAGACTTCTGTGTACCCATCTGTAAAATGAGGTAATTATTTTCTTATTTCATAGGAACAACTCTTAAAATACAAAAGTCAATAGAAGTAACATGTTTAGAGTCTGGCACACTCTAAGTTGTAGCCACTACCTCCCATGAAAGAGCTTCTTTGATATTTTTCAAAAATTTACTTTAGAGAGGGAGAGAGCTCAAGCAGGGGAAGAGACAGAGGAAGAGAGAAAGAATCTTAAACAGGCTCCACATTCAGCACAGAGCCCCATGTGGGGCTTGATCTCACACCCTGCAATCATGATTTGAGCTAAAATCAGGAGTCCCATGCTCAACCACTCAACTGCCCAACTTGCCAGAGCCACCAAAACATCTCATTTTTTTTTTTTTTTTTTGACATTTTTCTTTTACAAAGGAGACTTTTAGGGTCACACCTGGTTAGAAGACCAAGTGGAGGATGCCAGAGCAGGAAGTGGGTTGCTGAAGTCTTTGTTCATCCAGCTCTGACTTCACACCCCTGCTTGCTGCTCAACAACTTTTATCTGTTTTATAGAAACATTAAAAAAGGAAGGAAGGAAGGAAGGAAAGAAAGAGAGAGAGAGAAAGAGAGAGAGAAGGGGGGAGAGAGAGGGAGGGAGGGAGGAAGGAAGGAAGGAAGGAACGAAGGAACCAACGAACGAAAGAAGAAAGAAGAAGGAAGGAAGGAGAAGGAAGGGAAGAAGGAAGGCTAAATTAAATGGACAAAGAAGATTTACATTGGAGGCCAAGTCAGGTAGGTGGTAACCTGGAGGAAAACATTCCTTGTGTTAGGAGGGCACCAAGCTGCAACTCAAAACTCTTGGATTCCTCTGGGTCCAAAATAAGCTAGTTAAACTCCCTGTGGGCCTCTTTTCTTTCCTACACAAAATATGAAAACAAGGTAAATTTCTAAGATTATTTCCATCACATGATACTAATAATTTTGCTTAGTTATCCTAAATATTTTCTTCTTTTTTTTTTACATGAAATCTATGTGGTAATTAAAAATATTTTTGCCTAAAAACAAACAGGCATGAAAAAACTTATGGAGGTGAAGTATGTTTATCATTGTGATCGTGGTGTTGTTTTCACAGATGCATGACTATTGTCCAAACTCATCTAATTGTATACATTAAATATGTATAGATTTTACATGTCAAACATACCTGAATAAAGCTGTTAAAAAAATACCTTTTTTGCCTCTCCATTTAAACAATGTCTCTACTGGCTAGACTTAATTGGCTGAGCCTTTGTTTTTGTAAGCATTGGAAAGTATAACTGTAAAATTTTAAATAACACATTAATTTAGAACCTCTTGTCCTTACCCTTTAATCCTAATTAATGTGGTTTTACAACAATATTTGTAGCCATGACATTTTTTAAATAGAAAACTTCAATCATTTTGTTATATTTAGATGAATCAATGCTGAACCAAGATAGTTATTAGTTATTTCAGTTTAGTTTAATGAAAGCCATAGCTTTTCAAAAAGAAGATAACTTAAATTCTCTTGTGAGTTGTTAAAAGAGTAATCATTTCAAAAAGCAAAATTTTTCACTATATGAGATGTGAAGCTTAGTACTGGTTTATAATTAAGTTAATAGAAAATGACTTTTTTTTGGCAGAAAAAGATCCTATGGAAAACAGACATTTCTTAGTATCAGACCTCTATTTTCACAATGTGGCTTATAAGTGATAAAGCTTTATAGTGCTTCATTTATGGAACCCTTTTGTCGAACATAAGGAAATGCTATATACGCTGTTATGGAAAATGATACCACAGACGGATATAATGCTATCATCATGGAAGACAATGGCATTTTCAAAATGCTGACATCCTCAAAATAAACAGCTTCCACTTAGTACATCAGAAGCAAGGGTTTTCTAAAGCACCCAAAGAGAAAGACACTGATATGGTCAAACAAATCAGCAATGGTAGAAAATAAGTGTTATTATAGACATTTGGAAAAAGTCAAGAATTCTGTGAATCCTCTTTAGGATTTCATATGTTTACTTTAAGCTTTGGCCATAGCATTGGGAAAAATGACTTTCCAGCCCTGTTAAGGGAATGGGCCAAAAGGAAACTACATTTAAAAAAAAGAAATCAGGATGGTCAACTTTCTTCCTTAGAGTGGACTCAGGAAAAGGCAGCCCAAAGAACTTTCCTTCTGGGCCAAAGTTTGTGGGAACCTTCTGGTTCTACTCTTGTTTACCATCTACCCATTCACTTTATGCATTCACTTACTCCCTCCTTCCACAAAGTGCTGGGCACCTCCTATGTCCTAGCCTCTGGGCACCAGGGATAACCAGTATCAGAACAAAATCATAGGGTTCCCATTATAGGCACTGAAAAGCAGTTAATAAACAAACAAGAAAGCCATTGGAGTGGTAAGTACTCTCCCAATGACTGAGTAGGGTGAACTGCCAGAGAAATGATGTGGTGATCCCTGGATTGGCCTATGGATTGTTCTGAACCCTCTTCTTCTTGACTCATCTGATACTGCCAGCTGCATATCAGCCACCTACCCTTCCACAGAGCTGAGCCACCTGGTGCCATGACAGCCTATTGGCTTCTAGAGAGTGAAATACTGACACTCTTCAACAGGCAGTCCTGGAGAGGGGATTTTGCATCTTTGACTCAAAATGAAAACATTTAGTTCTACCAGGGGCCTAGCCAAAATCCTCTTTTGCAAAGGAGATTTTATAGGCCATTCAACATTCCTAAAAGACTATTGGAACTTCACAAGCTAATAAAACCCAAAGGACAGATGGGTAATTTTATAAAGATACATTTAGATTCATGACACCAATTGGAGCCTTTACAACCCTGCCAGTGCAAAATCTGGCCCCATTTGGAAGCTGTTGGGTTGCCTGGGTGGCTCAGTCAGTTAAGCGTCCAACTTCAACTCAGGTCATGATCTCTCCGTTCGTGGGTTCCAGCCCCGCGTTGGGCTCTGCGTTGGGCTCTGCACAGAGCCCAGCTCTGACTGTCTGCTCAGAGCCTGGAGCCTGTTTCAGAGTCTGTGTCTCCCTCTCTCTCTGACCCTCGCTGCTCACGCTGTCTCTCTCTCTCTCTCAGAAATAAATAAAACATTTTTAAAAATGGAGACTGTCTGCACATTTCTGTCAGCCTCTGAGGAGCAGCACCCCCGCATGTCTGCCCTCATTTGCTGAAACCATCTTCTGCTAGCACTCCACTGGGTCTCTGCACAGGTAGACTTTTTTGACTTCAGAGCACCAGCCTCCATTCTCCCATTTAGTGTGCATGTTATGTCCAGTCTTCTCTAGGAACTCTGCCAGAGTGAGTCCAAAAATTACTGATCTCCTTAATATCTCTTTGTAAAAACAGCTTTCATTTCTCTCTTCTCCATATTTAAAAGAAACAAAAGCCACCCCAATGGAAGGAAAGTATGTGAATGAGATCTCTGTGATTGCTATGTGCTCTCCTCAACTAAATTTAGGCATGTATGGGTCCGTTTCTCCTCTGCAGAAGCTAAAGCTGTGACTGTAAATTTAGTATACCTGATAAACGTTGTGTACAGGTAGGCATGCATGAGTGGTCTGTTTATCTTACTTCACCCATGGGTTCTCTTCAGGCATGGCTGGGAGAGTCAGACTCAAAAAAAAGCAAGAGAAAGAGGTTATAGGGCCAATGCAGGAATTTTTTGGGATTCTAGGTATAATAGATGATAAAATATGATAATATCAAAGTCCGTAAGGTCAGGTAATAAAACAACATAAATATATACATGCTTAGCACGTACTTAAAGCCTTTGAGTCAGTAATTGCTTTAGAATATGTTAATCATTGAAACAATATGGGTGGACCTTGAGGGCATTATGTTAAGTGAAATCAGTCAAATAAAGAAAGACAAATACTGTATGATCTCGTTTATATGTGCAATTTAAAAAGAAAAAGCAAACTCAGAAAAAGAAATCAGATTTGTGGTTATCAGAGGGAAGTGTGGAGGAATTAGATGAAGGTGATTATAAACTACCAGTTAATAAAGAAAAATAAGTACATGGGATGAATTGCACAACATGATGACTATAGGTAACACTGTTGTGTGGCATATTTGAAACTTGTTAAGAGTAGACCCTAAAATTTCTGATCACAAAGAAAAAAAAACATTTTTCTTTCTTTTTTTCCTCTTTTGTGCATTTGAAATTATGGATGTTAACTAAACTCATGTTAATCATTTTGCAATCTATGTAAGTCAAGTCACTAAGCTGAATACCTGAAACTTATACAGTGTTCTATATCAAGTACATTTTCATAAAATTGGGGAGAAAAGAAGACTGAGTACTTCTGTGGATATAATATAAGCATGATGACTGTAGTTGATAATTCTATAATGTATAATTGAAATGTGTTAAGAAAGTAGATCTTAAATGTATTCACACACACAAGAAAAGTAACTATTTGAGATGATAGGTATTTTAGTGAACTTAATTATGGCAATTCCTTCACAATGTATACCTACGTCAAATCATCACATTGTGCACCTTAAGTATATTACAATTTTATTTGTCAAGTATACCTGAATATAGTTGGGAGGGGGAAGAATAGGTTAATCATTGTGCTTGGTATTCCATCAGTTGATTTCCCAACTAGATTATAAATTCCCTGAAGGGGCCTGACTTCAGGCTAGCTGGGCTCTGTCCTGGATTCAGCATACTAGTGCCAACCAAAAACAGGAGGAATGTAAGAAATGTAGACTCCCAGTCCAGTAAAATGAAGGATTCTTTAATTCTGGTCTCAAATTTAGATATGCAAGAATAAAAGGTATTATGTATGACATCATTTAAGATTTTAATTTTTAGACCAGCAATATTAATACCAGTGTTCCTGAAAAAGGTCCAAGGAGGACCTGAATCAATGTGCCTAGGCGGTCACTAAAAACATTGATTCCTAAAATTAATAAAAATTTTAAAAAATGATTCCTGAGCCGTGTGTATAGCTGCTACTTACCCCAGAATGTGCATTCAGGCCTTGGGAAACTCCCTGTTTTAAAGGACACAGGGTGATTTCTAGGCAAACTAAAGTTTGAGAACCCTGTTCTGGAACTCAGGTGGCTGCTATCAGATAAAAGGATCAAGAAGGGAGTGACTAGGTTTTCTTCCAGCTATTGGGATTTGAAAAAAAACTGTAATATGGGACAGAAAACCAGCATTACAACCCAAGGAATGGGCTGGATCTGGCCAGGAGCTACTCTTTCAGCTATGCAGTGTCTAAAATAATTTGCACTTATAAGACAAATGTGCACTTGTAAGGTGGATCATATTCGTATTTTGCCACAGTCCCCAGTGTTCCCTGTTGTCTCATACTCAATGCATCTGACTGACTCTTGTAAGCACTTGAACCTATGATCCAGTTGAGAAAAGCACTGCCCAAGGTCACATAGTAAGTGGCTGAACTGGAATTCAAAACTACATGTATGAATTCCAAAATCTAGACTTCCATGAGTCATGTGGCTTCAGGATCCAGCCAAATGCTTTTCCAACATAACTAAATAGCAGTATAAATACTCAAGGGCCCACACCTAATATTTAGATGCCTTATGAGAAAAGACACTATTTAGAGCACTATTTACTGCAGTACTTATGTACCAATTAGTTTGTGTATAAGCAACAGATATATAAGATGAGCTGTAAGTGCCATAGGGGATATGGGAGTTTACAATCTGATGTCCCAGAGTTAAAAAACTGTTCCAAAACAAGAATCTTAGAAATGCTGTAAGGTAGAACATAATTAATAAAAATAGGATGTGGAAATTCAAGACAAATGATAAGGGCAGTGTGATAAATAAGGCCACTGACCCAATCAAAGGAGACTCAGAGAACAGTGAAACAAGGCTTTAATCAATGTTCTTGCAAGAGCAGTCGTCTGATGGACAGACACACTCAGAGTAGTTATAGCAGGCAATTTATCTCCTAGCATACAAGTTCCTCCCCTGATTCCTTATTGGCTGAGTACTACAGAGGTTACAGCCTTACCCAGAGGTAGCCCATGTCCATGTAAGGCAAAAAGTAGTCTGATTGGAAGAAATGTACATTCCTTGAGGTGATGCAGAGACTTCAGTTCTTTGGTGCATTCTCATTGCACAGCCTGAGAAATGGAGGGGAAGAAGAACCAGGAAGTGAAGTGTCTAAGGGGTTGGGACTCCACTGTTGGGGAAGGGGAGCAGTTCATACATGTTTCCAATAGGTTGTAAACCTATTCTTAACTAGACAGGACAGCTTTTATTTTGTATTTCTGAAAATGAATCAACTCACTTGTCACAGACAGCCTTCAAGTTCACAAAGGATTTGCCCTGGGTCCAGCAGAATTTAGGAGGCACAGAAATGGCAGTGGCATTCTAGTATATCAGGCTGAAATTCAGACACCTTGGGATGTGGAACAAGGGCATCTTATGACCATAAGTAGTTCTTCTCTTTTTAAAGCCCACTGTTGTACTTCACTAGCTTTTTGACTTCCCACCTGTGGGGTTCAATGGTTCTGGCTCTGAATCTAGCAGAACTTTTGGTTGAAATGCAAATATCCCTAGCTGCCTGCTGCCATATCATTTCCATAAGAAAACAAGTTGTTTGCAATCTGCTTTAGACCTTTGATCCCAAATGATTTTTCCCTCTCATTACCTTAAAAATAATTCACAAAAATAGCTTTAGATCTTTAAGCTGAGATTCAATGGTTATATCACAATAAGAAATGTGTGTTGTATTTAGTTTTTGTAAAACAACTTCTGATTTAGCTTTTTTTGGTTCAGTGGGAACCACATGGAACCACTCTCACTGTAAAAACTCCTAGTAAATGGGAGGAAATGCTGCTTTTAGCTCACAAAGGCAAACATAGTCCCAGTAATCAAATACTATGGGGGAGAAAAGCATATTGATTGGAACAGAACACACTACCCCAAATTATGGCATCTTGTCAAATTGAATGTTTTAAACTGAAGAGATTTGAGAACGTACCCCACCCTTCTCCCCTGAAGCAGGTCATGAAATCTTCCTGCACTGGGAGGAAAGGAGCATCCTCATCTCCAAGACAGGGTACTCTAGGAAGAATCAGAAAGAGTAGGTCTTGTTAAGTTTCCCCCAATTCACTACTCATACTGTTTGCCCTATCATTCTTCCCAAGACTTTCCACTCTATCAAACCTAACAAAACATTCAGCTTTAACAACTTCTTTAGGTCTCCATTTCTTTTAGGAAGACTCCCTTGCCATGTAAAATTTATGCTAAATAACTTCATGTGCTTTTCACTTTTTAATCTGTCTTGGTAAAAAACAAAATTCAACTGAATACAATTTGATGATCTTACTAGCTTTATTTAAGATTTATGATTTGGGGAACCTCCAAAAGAGCTCCAAGGAGTTATACAAAATGAAAGACTTCTATAGGAAGAAGGGGGCAGGAATGAAAAGTTATGGCATGCAAAAAAAAAAAAAAAAGGTGGGTTGATTATTACAAGGTTACTTTCCTTTGGGGGATGGCAGGGGTCTATTAGCTAGAGCTGATTAGGTTATTCTTGATTGACTGGTTTTAAGATTCCATTTCTGGGAAAACCAAAACTATAATTAAGTTAAATCTCAGTTTGGTGACATAGTATTAGCTAGGATGCAAAGGGAAGTTACTCAGATCAGATGGCTGAAAGCTGAAAGCTACCAGTGGAATAGAGGGGGAAGGGAGAAAAGCAGGAGGATGTATTTTGTTTTGTATAACCAACTGTTCCTGCCTAGGAATCACCAGCCTGGGTGTTTCATCTGATAGCCCATTGCATGAGCTAGTTTCAGCCAATTTGGAGCTTAGGACCTGTAAGAAGCCCCCCAGAGTTGTTCTGAAATTATCCTTAGTTCATTTTAATGCTAAGATCTCCTTCTATGGGTGAGGTTTGGGTTTGTTTTTTTTTTTCCATCTTTCTCTTTTTTTTTCTTAATGAAGGAGAAAGAGGTTAGGTTCTTTCCATTTTTTGAACACACAGTGTGTGCACTATCATGTTCACATGCTAGATATTCACATTTTAACCCAAGTGCCTAAGTAGTCGAATATGCATTAGTTGTTTGATTTATATGCAAGCTCCCTGCCTCCATCCTCTAATATACTAATAAAAGTTTCTTGTACTAACCCCCAAGGGAGACAGTGCTTTGAGAGCTATATCCCTGTCTCCTTACTTGTAATAAGTAATAAAAAATTCTTTGCTTTCAACAGTTCTTTCGGTTGTGTTCCATTTAATGCATCCCAATGGGCAAACCCCTTGAGTTTGGTTACAATTGGACTTAATTATAAGCAACTCCATTTGAGCCTGTTTTCTTGTTTTCACAGTGAGGTTGATAAAGGATAGATTTTTGTTTTATTTTTTTTACTTCATTTTTTTTTTTTTACTTTAGAGAGAGAGTGTGTGAGCAGGGGAGAGGGGCAGGGGGAGAGAGAAAGAGAATATTAAGCAGGTTCCATGCTCAGCACAGAGCCCAACATGGGGCTTGAACCCATGACCCTGGGATCACAACCTGAGCCAAAATCAGGAGTCGGACACTCAACCGACTGAGCCACCGAGGCACCCTGATTCTTCTCCCTTTAAAGAAGCTCAGGAATGTTAAGTAAGGTGGCCAGAGACCTTTGATTCCTCCAGCTCATAGTTCTGTTCACACTAAGCTGTGTTCCCAATCTTGTGTTTCAAGGTGGCTGCTAAGATTCCAACTGTTATAACCTGTGGGGGATAGGCTTAGGAATTTCCCGGGCTTATACCAATGAGTTAACAAGGCACAGAGAAATAAAAAGTCATAGTATGCTCTCACCTTAGTTTGGGTAAACATGATTGCTATCCAAGAATAAGATGGTGCAAAGGCACCCCAAGAATTGGGGAGTGCTGAACCGCAAAGATAGAGAGGGATGGGCAAAGGCCCAAGATAAGAACGGGTGCAAAGGCTCCCAATACAAAGGTATATGAAGTAAGCAAGATTAGGCATGCAGGGCAAAAGTGCCCTCCAATTTAGTACTACAGCGGAGAAGATGCTTTCACAGGAGAATAGGCTGGGTTAGGCAAAAACAAGTAAATTGGACTATAGACCACTGTGCTACAGGCTAAGCAGCCCAGAACAGAGATGGTTAACAAAAGAAAAGGTGTCTTGTTAATTCTGAGGTTATTTCCCCTATCTCTCTTATCCTCTACGGTAGCTAAGATAAACAGACACAGCACCTCCTATCTGCCATCTGCCAATCTGCCAGGTGCCTTGGATTTTGTTTTATATTGACCCAAACCCCAAATACTGTACATCTTCAAAATCCCCCTTTCCCTCGTGCCTATAAGTTAGTGTTCATAGTTTGTCTCTTTGTGCATGGCCATCACGTTTGTAAGCCTTCTGCTCTTAATAAATATGGGGCAAGGACCCTTATTCAGGGCTCTTGTCTTTTCCCCAACATTAGCCATCACTCTCTCCTATTTCTTAATCCTGCATCTTGCTCTCTTTCTAAGAGAGAATTTTAGACTCAGAGTCTATGACAGTAACCAAACTAAGGTTTACCCCTTGGTGGGATGCAGATAGACACTACACCAGGTGTTAGTGTCCCAAAAAGTAAATTTATTTGCAGCAAATGAGGAGATCCAGGGAATAATTTCCCAAGCCATGATTCCTTGAGCAAGGGTGAATGGATACCTTTTATTTAGGGCTACGATGAATATTTAGATAAGGAAGCCTTGTTTTTACCAGATAGACCTATTAACCTGTCTTCATTTGTATAATTTTCAGATCTAGCCAGGGATCCTAAGAGTCTCAAGAAAAACTTTTTTCTCCCCTACAAAGGCAACAGCTATGCAAGTGCAGAGAAGTGTTATGGCATGGCATCTCTAAAGCCTCTGCAGACACACAGTGTGGGTGCAGTTGGACAGATGCTGGTCTTTCACCTTCCACAATCTGTGACCTCTGTCATCACCACAAGCTCCTTATTTCCTTGTGGTGAAGTTCTCACTGCTTCTGGTGAGGGTGCTGGTTCTGATCCAACTTGGTCAGGCTGTCCTAGGTATATAACACAGCTCATTGTAACTCAGAAGAAGTACTCTTCCAAAATATCTACATCCTCTTCTCCTGTTCCCTTGAAGATCTTCCAGACAGGATTAGTCTTCACCAATCCACCAAAACTGGTCTTGTCAAGGCCAACAATGACCTCCATGGTGCTAATCCCAGCAGTCTTTATCTTACTTGATCTTTAGGCTCCATACCTCCAGTCTCCAATATCCACTTCGGTGTGGTTCTTCCCCTTATTGCCTTTATATTTCTGCCAAATGTCTCTTGACCTGAGTTTCTTTGCCCACTTTCTCTACTTTGACACTCAGGGCCCTTTCTTCCACTGATTGCCCTTTATGACTGTTATCACAGGGGCATATTATTTGTTTGATGTGTAGGGAAGAAAGACTTTCTCTCTACTATCTTAGGTTCAAAGGCTGGGTCTGTTACATTAATTGACAATAGATTGACAGGAGAAAAAGGATGTTAATTTGGCAATTTTTAATATTATGTGTATGGGAGTATCACAGGGTAAAAAAAGTGAACATCCAAAAAAGTGTTACAATTTAAGAGCTTGTATACTCTTAATATGAGAAGAGGAGAGGGGATAAAGTCCATGTGAAGGAGTGTAACTGATTTGAGGGAAAG
The DNA here is from genome assembly GCF_008692635.1 of Crocuta crocuta. Lineage (NCBI taxonomy): Eukaryota > Metazoa > Chordata > Mammalia > Carnivora > Hyaenidae > Crocuta > Crocuta crocuta. The sequence continues at coordinate 74,058 of NW_027527935.1, forward strand.
GTGAATGGCCCCTTAGAAGGATAGATAAGAGGAAGGATCACTTGTAACAAAGTTTGGTATGATGTTCACATCAAGTCTCCTCTCCCATAATGAGTCAATCCTCCCAAATTGGTGAATATTCTGGGCCATGCAGGGGTGGGAATCTATAACAGTTGGGTTCCTATGGTGTTCCTTTTAGAAGATCTGTCTTTAGGCACATAATGACAGTTCAGAGAAAGCTTCTCCTTACATTTGCTCTTTTTTCAAGTGCTTATAGCTCAAAATCATCTATATATCAAAGCAGCATATTTTGGGGTAGCATGTTCTAAATTCCTTCAACTTTCTCTCCCATGAGACTTTGTCTTTACTGCTCACTGTCTACCCCTGAACTTGTCAGAACCCAGCAAGTGTTGAAGATATATTTACTGGCTAGGTAGAATCAGCAAGCTCCCACCAACAGAACGGTGGTTATATCAGGCACTTCCAGGCTCTAGGATTCCTCTCTCTAGTATGGCCATGGCATAGTAGTTATAACTGCCAACTTGTTTTAGAGGCTGCTTTTTAGACACCTCTCTAAACATAATCATCTAAATAAGTATTATCCTTCCTCAGGAGTCAGTTTGGTAAGACACATGTGCACTAATCCCATCGAAAGAGCCATCGTCTTAATGTTTGAGATTCCTTCCCACAGATTATTTTAGAATACTTACCACATTTCATAGTGGCAAATATCTAAACTTAAAAAAACAGAGACAAGAAAATGTGGTTTGATATTATGTCACTCAATATGAATAATTTCTTTCTTTTTTCCTTTTCTTGATCAAAACAATATCTGAACACAAAATACTGGACCACACATTTTATGTGTGGTGTATACACTGGATCAGCAATTAATTACACAAAAAATGATGTAAATAGAGGCAGCAACCTCAGTGTAGGCCTATGACCTTACCAAAAGGCCACTTTAAAGGATTTTCAATTCTGTTTATATCTCAAATTAGATTGTGAAATTACCAAAAAAAGTCAATTACTTCATCACTAAACTTAATATTCATTTTACCATGACCTCTAAAAACATATACAGTAAATCCTTGGATCGCAAGCAATTTGTTCTGCAAGGGTTCTGCAAGACAAGCAAATATTTCTAATAAATTTTAACTCGATGTCTTGCAGTATGAGTAGTACATGACGCCAAACATTGCATGATCACAATGGAGACAATAGTTATTGAAATTCACTTTGGTATACAAGTGCTTTGGATTACAAGCATGTTTCCAGAATGAATTATTCTCACAAACCAAGGTTTTACTGTATTATGATATTCTCAATTTCCCTAACATTGCTACAAAACTTTATGGGATGTGAGTTATTTGAAGAAAATATTTTCACAACGGGCTTAATTTAAAAACTAGGGATGACCTTGCCATGAAAGAACAAGCTAAAGTGCGCATGTTAGTATGAGCAAAGAGACTTTGAAAGATAAAAAAATTAACAATTTCAAAATAAGATTCATTACCTTACATACTTAATCTTTATCTCTGTACTCTATCCTTATTTACCTCCAGTGCTGCACATTAGGAAGAAATAAGCAAACAAACAAACAAACAAAAAACAACTTTTTCCTGTAAATAATAAAACTATTTAGCTCCATTTAAATACCATATGTAAAATATCTTTAAAAATCAATCTTATTAATATTGAAAAGGTCTCCAATCAATCTGGCAGTCAAAATTAGGTTCTTCTATCAGTCTTGATTTAGAAAGTTAATAAAATAGTATCAGAAGAGAATCTCTTATCACTTGCTCTTCTTCAAGTATAATAACATTTGTCCACTAAAGCAAAATTGTCTTTATCAAAAGGAAATCCTGGCTAATTTCCCTTTAGATAAATCTATCAACCAGATGATTCTTTCAGTAATCACTCTTTGGATTTCAGATCCTTGTGCTATTTTTCCCTAAAGATTAACTAGAATGGAATGGTTGTGACATCTTGCATTACTAAAGCATCCTTACCTGTACAAACTGACAGCAAATCTGCAGATGGTCCATGAAGTATTAACACAAACAATTTACATTTTACTACACTGGAAGCAAATGTAAAAAGCACTGAATAGGATTTGGTATCTTTCATTTCTGTTATAGTAGGAAGCTTATTTGCTTTTTAAATTATTAATTCTAAATTGTACTTGAGTCTCTAATATATAATATCTGTATATGTAGATACTTTAAGTGGCAATTATAATATTTGGTTATATAAATAATGGGTTATTTGATAATGACTTGGCAGGTAGTTTAGCAATCAAGGAATTTGATGCCTTGTTTTACAGATAACATAGTAAGGCCTGAAGAAGTCAAGTGTCCAACTGTACCACATGAATAATTTTTGGCAGAACTAGAATCACACCCAGTTCTCTTGATACATACACTAACTTGGCTGGTCACTGAAGCAAGATACTGACTTGCACATTCCTTCACATGGAAAGACTTTTTAGGTAAAAATTATTTTTATTTTACAAGTAGGTAAATGCCTTTATATGAAATAATATGGATAGTGATTTTTTCCCTCTCAAATCATGTCAAAAACCTATCATATGTTACTTATTATTTCAGCTAAAGCAAAAGAAAAAATGAGATTTGTGTTTAAGAGCATACTTAGTGATGTCAATCATAACTTTGTGAAAAATATTTTAAATCTATGGTCTTTGCCATCTGATTGACTTAATTTTGGAAATTAGTAAAAATACTAGAAGTAATTATTTGACATATTTTTATTTTTCCAACCTACTCTTCACTATCTTATCTTTATTATGTAAGTATTTATGTTACAGTCTACTGAAAGAATATTGAAACCTCATTATTTTCAAATGTATGTATCCAGTCCATCTATTCAGTAGATAAAATGAAGTAAGAATTGGTGGTCATCCCAACCTCTGTGTTAGTAGTACCAAATCATTTAACCAACCATTTCCTTGGCATTTCTATTTCTTAGTTGAGAATTAATGAATTAATTCACTTAACTCAACTGATTTGTTCACTGCTTTACTCATTTATTTTATTTATCTTGTCAGTGTCAAAGTAATATGTCAAGTACTGTGAATCAAGAGGAATTGCATAAAACAATATTCCTAACCCCAGGAACACAGAGTTTCTTAGAAGTGACATACAAATAAACACACAGAATGCAGACCAACATATATGGTTCCAGACAAGCCACAAGGTGTCAAAACAGTCAGTTAGATTGTCTGTTTAGGGTGGTTGTGAAGACCTCAAAGGTGCTTCCCAAGTGAAGAAGGATTGGCCAGACATTGACCATAGGAATTGGATCTACAGTGGTATAGCATTGTATATAAGGAACAGGAAGACGTTCTTACAGGAGATAAAGTAGGCTTTGGTGGCACAATGGCCATGGGTGGTGATGAGGTTTTTGGTGTGGTGGGGGTGGGGTACAAAGCCAACAGCCAAGAAAGAATTATTGAGACATCTTTTGTGCAAAAAAGGTGATTTTTATTAAAGTTTAGGGATAGGACCCTTGGGTAGGAAGAGCTGCCTGGGGACTGTAAGAGAAACTGATTATATACTTGGGAGTTGGGGGTGGGGGACAGTAAGGTCAAGAGGAAGTTTCCAAACAGATTTTCATATGCTAAAGAAGACTCCCAGGATGCAGGAGGCCTAGCTATTGTCAGGCTCTGGTTGTTTTTCACCCTAGCAAAGCATTAAAACATAAGGGAGTTACTGAAGAAAAGTTTTACATGCCTACCTCAAGTATTTGTTAATGGACTGCAGGTTATAAGGACCTTTAATTCTATTTGCCATTTCTTTCTGCCTTTGTTTTCAACATCAGGTGACATAAGATAGAATTGTTGTGACAAATGAGTAGCTTTCTTTGGCAAAATAAGGAGGCAGAAGTTTAAGTAGAATAGTAAGTCTATGGAAGATAATCTCTAATTGCTTTCTGATCCCCAACAGAAAATTTTTCCTTTTTAAAAAATGTTTATTTATTCATTTTGAGAGAAAAAGAGAGTACCTGCAAGCTGAGTGTGTATGATAGGGGTGGGGCAGGGAGAGGGTGAGAGAATCCCAAGCAATCTCTGTGAACCATGAGATCATGACCTGAGCTGGAGTCAGATGCTTAACCTACTGAGTCACCCAGGAACTTCACCTGAAAATTTTTATAAAAACAAACAAAAATCTATTTTAGTATACAGCATCATCTAAAATCTAGATTAAAAAAGTCAAACAGCAAGTATTTAATAAGCTAACATATGGCAATAATTGACATTCTAAATATTTCACTGGTACATCAGCATGATCTTTGTGAATCTGAACCAGTTGAATCTTTAAGGGGTTTAGGTATAAATGATTTCATTTATCATTTTAATTTTTTTGCTACTCTGTTTTGCTTTTATATTATTCTTGATTGGTTAATTCCTTATTAACCAGAAAGTCAAATTAAGCATATCTCAATTTTTAAATGATGAATAATAAATAATTTATCATACATTACTATAAAAGGAATCTTATAAAGGAAATTTTCAAGTTTGTTTATGAGATATTTTTAGGTCTCTTTATTTACACTTGACAAAGGAAAATACATGTAATAATCAATGACTATAGAAGCCAGAGGTATAAATAACAACAAGTAGCAAGGATTCTTACACAATGAGTCTTCAAAATGAAGCCTCACTGAAGTTAGCTGTCATTTTTTGTTTGTTTATGTACTTATTTTTGAGAGAAAGAGAGCACATACTCCTGTGTGCAAGTAAGCAGGGGAGTGGCAGAGAGAGAGAAGGAGAGTATCCCAAGCAGGCTCCTTGCTCTCGGTGCAGAACCTGATGCAGGGCTCAAACCCTTGAACCATGAGATAATGACCAGAGCTGAAATCAAAAGTCAAATGCTTGACTCACTGAACTATCTAGGTGCCCCAGTTAGCTGTCATTTTTAATGAGTTGCAGGTCAATTACTGGGAAAGGGGAAAAATTTGAAAATAGTGATCAGAGCTGTTGAGATACGGAAAATAAAACCTAAATTGTGGTGAATATGATTATTTTCTTAATGTGTCTAAGGTGAACCAGAGGTTAGCATTAGCCTCCAATCTGAGGACTTAAATAAGCTGCAGAGTGGGGGCTGAACTGAAATGGAGACTTCTGTGATGAAGCTGAAGAGGAGCAGAATCTACCACTGTAATATATGCCCCTGGCATAAGGATTATTTTGAGGTGATTTTTGAGTTGATGGCCAAGAAAAAATTCTTGAAGACATCTTTGGTGCAAAAAGGTGATTTGATTAAACCATGGAGACAGGACCTGTGGGTAGAAAGAGCTGCACTGGGGTTGTAAAGAGTGACTGATTATATATTATGGAGTTAGGAGAGGTAAAGACCAAATGGAGGACTCCAGAAGGACTTTGATATGCTAAAGAGGACTCTTAAAATATCTGAGACCTTGCTATTGTAAAGCTAAGGTTGGTTTTCCTCTGGTAAGGCATTAAAATTAAGATGGTAGGGACTTTTGCGGAGAAACATTATACTCTGTATTTGCCTCAAGTATTTGTCAGTGGGCTGTGGGTTATAAGGAAATTTAATTTTACCTGCTATTTCCTTCCTGGCTTTGCTCCCCATATCACTATGGAGGGGAGGGTGATACTAGGGGCTCCAGGAAACTGAGTCTATGGGTTTCTGGAGATTAGGTTCTTGATAAGGTTGCATTTTTCTTGTAATTTACTAAGATATTTGTAAACCAATGGAGATTCAATTCCTGCAGGACTGTGATCTCTATCTGCTAGCCATTTGTTTTCTTTTCTTTCCTTTGTTCTTGGGCAACTAGGAGTGCCTGAAGAATATCACACACATCCCACCTGGGGGTGGGGCAGTTTGCTGGCTTGTGCTTTGCCTTCAGCTTGCCTTATGGTCCCTCATCACAGTGACTAGATGGTGGGACAGATGGAAGCTCCTTACTAGTGGTGGAAGTCACAACTTTCCACTGGGTTTCCTTAGACCCAAGCAGTGAAGGAGTGAGGGAAAGTGGAGCTCCTTGGAGCCACCAGGTGAGAATGGAAGTCTGGGTTTCCCACTCAGGGTTTTCTAACACAATCTTGGCAGGAGATGACAGTCACTTCATTACATCTGAATGAAGTGAATTAAAAAAATTTTTTTAAAATCTTTTAGTGTTTATTTACGTGTGTGTGTGTGTGTGTGAGAGAGAGAGAGACAGAGATAGAGACAGAGAAACAGAGAGAGAGAACAAACAGGGGAGGGGCAGAGAGAGAGGGAGACACAGAATCCAAAGCAGGCTCCAGGCTCCAAGCTGTCAGCATAGAGCCCTACGCAGGGCTTGAACTCATGAACTGTGAGACCATGACCTGAGCCAAAGTGGAACACCTAACTGACTGAGCCACACAGGCACCCCTTAAGCCTTTGAGTTTATGAAGGGAGATAGAGCTGCAATTTTTTTCCATGGGTAGTTATTTTCTGAAAGTTTTCTGTCTTTTTAACCTCCTCCTTTCCTGGTCCTTTGGCTAGAGAAAGCAGACCTTTCTTGAAGCTTTTCTTGTTGTTATCTTGCCCATTGTTTTTCTAGTTTGCCTGTTTCTCTAATACACTTTCTGTTATATATCAGGAAAAAGAAAACACAGGGCACTAATTATAGTGTGGATCCTTGAGTCTCAAAAGCTCAGATAGTCATCCTTCTCTCTAACTTTCAGATTCAATGAATGTTTTTACTCTATATAATGTCCAAGCATTTAAGCTCTCCTCTTTAGAATGTTCCAATTTTTTGTTTAGTACTATTTTTCTTTTATTTGAAGAATTTTCTTTAGTGCCTTTTTTAGAGCAGGTGTTCTGACTATGACTGCTTTTAGTTTCCCTTCATCTGAGAATGTTTCTTTCTTGCAAGATATTTTCACTGAATATAAGATTCTGCGTTAATTCATTTCTTTCTGCACTTTAAGAATATTATGCTACTGGGGCGCCTGGGTGGCTTAGTCGGTTAAGCGTCCGACGTTCGCTTAGGTCATGATCTCGCGGTTCGTGGGTTCGAGCCCCGCGTCGGGCTCTGTGCTGACTGCCAGCTCAGAGCCTGGAGCCTGTTTCAATCTGTGACTCCCTCTCTCTCTGACCCTCCCCTGCTCACGCTGTCTCTCTCTCTCTCTCTCCTAGAAATAAATAAAAAACATTAAAAAAAAAAAAGAATATTATGTTACTTCCTTTTGGCCTCTATAATTTCTTTTTTTTTTAATGTTTTTTATTTATTTCTGAGAGAGAGAGACAGCGTGAGCAGGGGAGGGTCAGAGAGAGAGGGAGTCACAGATTGAAACAGGCTCCAGGCTCTGAGCTGGCAGTCAGCACAGAGCCCGACGCGGGGCTTGAACTCATGAACTGTGAGATCATGACCTGAGCCGAAGTCAGATGCTTAACCGACTGAGCCACCCAGGCACCCCTGGCCTCTATAATTTCTGATGAGAATTCCATTGTTATTTGCTGTTCCTCTATAGATAACACATTATTTTTTCATATGGCTGCTTACACATCTTTTTTTTGTCTAATGTTTTTTCAGCAGTTTAAATATGATATATCCAGTTGTAGATTTACCAGGCTTATTCTCATTAGAATTCATTTTGCCTCTTGAATCTGTATTTTCTTGCTTTCTTCAATCTTGAGAAGTTTTCATCATTATTTCTTCAAAAATGTTTTTGGCTTGTACTCTTCCTCATCCTCTTTGGGACCCTAAAGACATGAACATTGAATCTTTTATTATTTCACAGGTCTCTGAGACTCTTAATTTTCCCCCCAATCTGTTCTTTTTCTGTCTATTGTTGGAATAACATAATTTCTATTGTTTCCGTTTTCCATGTCATCACATTATTAACATATTTTAATTGTATTTTTTCTCATCTTGTAGAGACTGCTTTTAGGCAACACACAATCAACCTGAATAATGCAAACCTGAGTAAGGTAGAAGGGCCCACAGCAACCACCTAAAAACAGGCCCATTAGGCAACACACCTCAAATTATCCATAAACCCTACCTGACCAATGGATTACTTATACCAGGACTCAGGTACCAAAAAAGGAAAATTCCATATGTTCCCATACCTCTTCACCTCCCCCTTAATTAAACCTCCCATCACTGCCTCATGGCAGACAATCTCTCTCTTGCTGTACTGCCCACTGCTCCCTAGTGGTGTATTCAATAAACTTCTATCTCTTTTTTTCTGACTTGGGTGAATTTTTTCATAGCCCATCCTGCTGGCCCTCATACAATCAGGAGATCCCACACATCTGAGTTTAGATTTTCATGGCTCTTCATATGTTAACTGACTTTTAGAGATTTTGACAATGAAATTCTGTATCTTATTTTTATTTTTTATTTTGCGAGTAGTGAGATTTTCCAATGTCAGTTCAATTTTCAAAGCTTTTGTTGTGCTTTTTATATCTGCTCTGCATGTACAATATCTAGAGGCCAATCTTGGACCTGGATAGAGGCTCTCAAATTCCTTGGTATACTAATTACCATCATATTTGTCTCAGGCATGCCTAAGAATTCAAAACAAATTTTATGGGGCAATTTTTCTGAGGTTTTCCATCTCCACTATCTCCTTAGTACTTTCTGTTTCACTAAACCCTCTGTTTTGGTCATTTGGCCAAAAACTACCCACTTCTTTGGTTATGACACATTCAAGGCAAAGTGACAGGAAGACATAAAGAAAAAAAGTTTTATGATCCCACCCTACTGGCACCACATTTCTACCCAGGGAAAAGTCCTGTTCCACCACAGTTTTGGGTCCTGGAAGCTACTTTACTTCTCCATTCTTGACACTGCCACTTGTATACTGACCACCTGCTATGGGACAACTTAGGCACTGGGCTATGAGAGAATAAATACAAAGAGAGAGAATCCCCCCTATTGATTGCTCTCATTATCTCCAGGTATTAGGGGTCCCTTTTTTTCCCCTATAGCAACTTAGAAGATTTCTTCTGTATCTCACTGTGTTTATACCAATGTATTTATTCCCACGTTTTGGCCTGTGTTGAGTTCAGGCTAAAGATGCCAGAGCCAAAAATTGTTAAGTTTACTGCTTTTCATGGTACTTCAGATTATTATATTCTTCCCTTATCTGCCTGGTTGTGTTTACTTTCTAGAGTTGTCAAATATTTGTCCTTGTATTCTCGTCAGGTTTTATATCTGAGTTAGTAGGAAATGAAGGGAAGTATGTTTTTTCCATCTCTAAAAACTAGAGGATGTATTTATATTTACAGAAGACAAAGAGGAATGGAAAAAAAAGAAATTTAGCACTTATATGATGAATATAACAATGCAAGCTCACTTGATAATTCAAGTGGGTTTCCTGGGCACCTTAAACAATGAGAAGTAAGCATATGGCAATTTTATGGTTCATTAATTAGGTCACCATTCCTGTAAATTGTGAAAGTTCTCCCTAAATGTGGGCAATGTTTGCTGTGATATGAAGTGAATGATACCTCTAATAAAATGTGGCTCCTTTTCAATTTTCACATGAATGCATAGATCTCAGGGATACACAAGACATATATCTATAAGACACAGCTAAACTTGGTATGATCTATTTAATTTTCTTTAATATATTCAAAGGGGGTTTTCATATAGGGGAATTCAGTACGATTAACACTATTTTCATTGTTCCTCTGTTTCCTTACGTTTAGTTTCTTTATTGATATTAAATAAGTTAGTGGCCTGGAAAAGTATATAAACTAAGTTTAAAAATGTATAAATGCTGTGTGTTATGGGTTGAGTTTTGTCTCCCCAAAATTCATATGTTGAAGTCTTAAGCCTTATTATCTCAGAATATTATCTTATTTGGGGTGTCTGGGTGGCTCAGTCAGTTAAGCAACCAGCTCTTGGCTTTAGCTCAGTTCATGATGTCATGGCTCATGGGTTCAAGCCCCATGTTGGGCTCTGTGATGATGGCTCACAGCCAGATCGAGATTCTCTGTCTCCCTCTCTCTGCTACTCTTTCATCCTCTCTCTTTCTCTCAAAAATAAATAAGTAAACTTTTAAAAAGAATATAATCTTATTTAGAAAAAAAGGATTGTTGTAGATACAATTGGTTAAGATGGGGTGATATGATGGGCCCCTAATACAATATGACTGGTGTCCATATAGAATGGGAAAATTTAGATGCAGACAGAAAATAGGGAGAACACCATATTAAATGAAGTGGAAGACTGGAGTGATGCTTCTATAAGCCACATGATGCTAAAGATTTCTAGCAAACAACCAGAAGTGATAAGAGAGGTAAGAAGCATATTTTCTCTCATAGCCCTCAGAAGGAACTATCCCTGCTGACATCTTTATCAAGGACTTCTAGATTACAGAACCCTTTGTAAGACAATATATTTCTGTATTTTAAGTCAGTCTGTGATGTTTTTTCAGTAGCATCCTAGCAAGCTAATACACTGAGAAACGTAACTACTGAAGAAATACATTTTTGTATTCAAACAACTTAGAATTTTTTTGGTCAGTGAAAAATATCTTTTGAGGATTGTGCTAAACCCCATCAAAAGTAATAACAGAGTTAAGATAAAATATATAGATTTGCTATCTTAAAAGTAGATGTTGTCTGTGGGGGGAGAGGGGAAACATAAATATAGCTAGTAAAAAAATTCTGAGGTTTCAGTGCTGCACTGTGAAAAAATAAATAAAAAGTTGGTTTTATTCACATAATATCAGCCTGTATAAAAGGAATTCTGGCAAGGCATGATTGGCTCTGCTAATAATTATACGCTAAGTAGAGAGGGACCACAGCTGGAACTAGAAAAGACTCAAATTACACAGGGAATATAGCACAATAATTTACAAATATTGAGAGTGCATGTGCGTGTTGGGTTGAAGAAACCTTAACAATTTAGGCAAATAGATGCTAGAAGCAGTGACCCTGATGGATGAGATAAAGGCTTTATACAGTAACATTAAAAATGTTTTTGCAAATGCTGCTGGCTTTTATAAATCTTACTTTACTAAAAGGCATCTTAGAAAATCCTGATGAAAACAAAATATAGTCCACAATAGTGGTAGGAGGGGAATAGGGAAAACTTTCCCTGGAAAGACATATAAGTTGGTGTAGTCTTTCAAAGACTGTCTTTCAAAGTCTTAGCGAATTGGTCAAAGGGCCAAAAACAAACTGGGAACCATTTACTCAGTTAAAATCTATGGACACTCAGCAAGAAGTGAGAGGCTATGACATATGAACAAGTGACTGCACTCATTTACCTCAGCTCTGTCTTGTGGGACAACTGTTTCAGTGTCCTCAGCAGCTGGATAGCAGCTCTACCCACACAGGTCCCTGTGGAAGAAATGCTACCTAGGTGGTTTGGATGGTGGTATTAGCAAATAACATTTTTCACAACTCCATGCTAAGAACAGCCTATATCAAGTAAGTACCAGCATCTGGGTGGCACCAGTTTCCAATCTCAACTCCTTCTATGAAGGGAGGATCTGGGAAGGGCAACTGGTGAAGAACAGAGTTCCCTTTCCCCTCAAAGCTCTGTGTTACAGGAGAGCTGGTTCAGTGGGCTTGGAAATTGAGTAGAAGCTTCTATCTCCTCCAGCTTTCTAAAGCAGATCTGTTCCAGGTTGGTTCAGCAGCCAGTGAACATTGGTCTATGCCATCTTGTCTGCTCAGGTAACAGAAGATTCATACCAGGTGAAGTGGTATGAATTGGCAGAAGTTAGGTTGTAGCATCTGTTCTCCTCTCCATCTTCACTTCACCTCCCACCATACACAACTCTCACTATATACAGAAAATCTTTCAGATAGCCAGCAAAGAGCAAAGCCCCTACCCTCCCATCCCAGGTTTTGCACCAAAGGGCAGAGATCTTCCTTAGAGGGGGATGGGAGCAAGTTTCAAAGACTGACTATTCTCCACTCCTGTTAAGGGGCTCAGATACAACAAGATCAGGATGTGGAGTAATTTGTGCTCCAGGACAATGTCAAAAGCAATACAGTAATTACCTAGAAATTAGTGAAAGCTAACAGCTGGATGTGATAACAATAGATGCAGACAATAGATGCTCAATGAGGAGGTAAAGGTAAAAAATAGTCAAAAGAACACAGATAAAATTATAGTCACCTCTGATGGGCAGGAAAACTGTATAAATAGCTAAGGATACACGCTGTGAGAAATAACATTAAAGATTTCTCCCTGAAGGGGAAATAAACTTTACTGATATAGGGAATAAAAATACAATAGAAAACATAAACCAAGAAGAAGTTGGTTCTTTGGTAAGATCAATAAAACCATCAAATCTTTGGCTAAACTGACAATAGGAAATGAAAAAACACAAATGACTAAAATAAGGACTTTAGAGGGGATACACTGACTATCTTATGAATCTAAAGGAATAAGATGACACACAAAAAAATTAGATAACTTAAAATGAAGAAATTCTTAGAAAGACACAAATTACTGAAACTAAATCAAGAAATATAAAGGGGTGACTGGGTGACTCTGTCAGTTGAGCATCTGACTTCTGCTCAGGTCATGATCTTGCAGTTCATGGTTTGAACATCACATCGGGCTCTGTGCTGACAGCTCAGACCCTGGATCCTGCTTCTGATTCTGTGTCTCCCTCTCTTTCTACCCGTCCCCTCCTCATGCTCTGTCTCTCAAAAATAAATGCATGTTAAAATAAACTAAAAATAAATAAAACTCAAGTGTACTTAAAAAAAGAAGATATATAAAATTGGAATTGTCTAACAAGTAAAGAGGAAGAGTTAATAATTTTAAAAGTTCTAAAAAGTAAAGGCCAAATGACTGACTTCACTGGTGATTTCTAATAGACATTTAAAGAAGAGTGAACACCAAACCTTTACTAATTCCTCCATAAAATAAAATAGTGTAAACACCTTCCTACTCATCTTATGAGGTCAGTGTTACCCTGATACCAAAATCACACAAAACACTGCAAGAAAAACAAACAAACAAAAACAGACCAGTATCTTGTGTACAGATGCAAATTTTTTTGTCAAAATACGAGTAAACATAGGGGGACCTGGGTTGTTCAGGCAGTTAAGTGACTGATTTAAGCTCAGATCATCATCTCGTGGTTTGTGAGATCAAGTTCTGCTTCGGGCTGTGGGCTGTGCACTGACAGTTTGGAGTCTGCTTGGGATTCTTTCCCTGCCACTCCTTCCCATGCATAGGTGCGCGTTCTCTCTCTTTTCTCTCAAAATAAATAAATAAACTTTAAAAAATCAAAATACTAGTAAACACAACGCAGCAGTATTTAAAAAAGGTTATACACCATGGTCAGCAAAATATTTCCCAAAAGGTAAACATGGTTTAAGATCCAAAGTCAATGTATTAATGTGTTAATTAATGTATTGATTAAATAAAGAACAATAATAAAAAGCAAAACATATGATTATTTTTATTTAAATAGATACTAACAAAAGATTCAACAAAATGCAATCCATTTTCATGATAAGATGACTTAAAAAATTAGGAAATGAAAGTAACCTCTTCAAATCTGTAAAGCGAATTATCAAAAACCTTATAGCTAATATCATACTAAATAGTAAAAGACTGAGCGGCTTTCCTCTAATATTGGAAATAAGACATAGATATCCATTCTTCTTACTTACATTCAACATTGTAATGGAGGTTCTAATAAAGACAATTAGGCAAGCAAAAGAAAAAATGGCATCCATAATGTAAAGGAAGAAGTAAAGCCATAATTTTACACAGATTTCATGATCTTGTATAGAGAAAATCCCAATAAACACACAAGCTAATCCCAGAATTCATATGGAAATGAAAAGGACGCAGAATAGGCAAAAAAAAATCTTTATAAATCAGGCTAAAGTAGGTGAACTCATACTTCCCAATTTCAAAATTTAATACACAGGTTCATTAATAAAGACAGTGTGGTGTTGGCATAAAGATAGACATATAGATGAATAAAATATAATAGAGAATATAGAAATAAGCACTCATATTTATGATCAGTTGATTCAACAAAGGGTCCAAGAAAATCCAATGAAAAAGAATCATCTTTTTAACAAATGTTTCTGAGACAATTGGATAACCTCATCCAAAAGAATGAGATTGGTCCCCTACCTCATGCCATATACAAAAATTACCACAAGGCAGACCATGGACCTAAAGAGTAAGACTAAAACTTTAAAAGCTTTAGAAAAACATACAGGAATAAATGTTCATTATCTTGGCTTACCCAATGATTTTTTAGATACAAACCTCAAAATATGGAGAATGGAGAATATAGATAAAGAGGATTTCAAAATTAAAAACTGTTGTGCTTTAAAAAATATCATCAAGAAGGATAAAAGAAAGCCCACACACAGCACATAAAAAGAATTATCCACCAAGATCAAATGGGATTCATTCCTGGGTTACAGGGGTGGTTCAATATTCACAAATCAATCAATGTGATATATCACATCAACAAAAGAAAAGATAAAAACCATATGATCCTTTTGACAGTTGCAGAGAAAGCATTTGACAAAATACAGCATCCCTTCTTAAAGACTCTAGAGAAAGTAGGGATAGAAGGAACTTACTTAAATATCATAAAAGCCATCTATGAGAAGCCCTCAGCTAACATCATTCTCAATGCAGAAGAACTGAGAGCTTTCCCCCTGAGATCAGGAACACGACAGGGATGTGCCACTCTAACCACTGTTGTTTAACATAGTGCTGGAAGTCCTAGCATCACCCATCAGACAACAAAAGGAAATAAAAGGCATCAGAATTGTCAAAGAAGAAGTCAAACTTTCACTCTTTGCAGACGACATGGTACTCTACATGCAAAGCCCGAAAGGCTCCACCAAAAGCCTACTAGAGCTGATCCATGAATTCAGCAAAGTTACAGGATACAAAATCAATGTACAGAAATTGGTTGCATTTTTATGCACCAACAATGAAGCAAGAGAAAGAGAAATCAAGAAGCTGATCCCATTCACAATTGCACAAAAAAAACATAAAATTCCTAAGAATAAACCTAACCAAAGATATAAGAGATCTGTATGATAAAAACTATAGAAAACTTATGAAAGAAATTGAATAAGACACAAAGAAATGGAAAAACATTCCATGCTCATGGATTGGAAGAATAAATATAGTTAAAATGTCATTACTACCCAAAGCAATCTACGCATTCAATGTAATCCCAATCAAAATTACACCAGCATTCTTCTCAAAACCAGAACAAACTATCCTAAAATTTGTATGGAACCACAAAAGACCCTGAATAGTCAAAGTAATATTGAAGAAGAAACCCAAAACGGAAGGCATCACCATCCCAGACTTTAGTCTCTACTACAAACCTGTCATCATCAAGACAGTATGGTATTGGCACAAAAACAGACACATTGACCACTGGAACAGAATTGAGAACTCAGAATTGGGCCCAAAACTATACAGCCAACTAATCTTTGACAAAGCAGGAAAGAGTATCCAATGGAAAAAAGACAGCCTCTTTAAGAGATGGTGCTGGGAGAACTGGACAGCAACATGCAGAAGAATGAAACTAGATCATTTTCTCACACCATACACAAAAATAAACTCAAAATGGATAAAGGACCTGAATGTGAGACAGGAAATCATCAAAACCCTAGAGGAGAAAGAAAGAAACAACCTCCCTGAACCTCAACCGCAGCAATTTCTTACTTGACACATTCCCAAAGGCAAGGGAATCAAGAGCAANATGTGGAGATTCCTCAAAAAATAAACAATAGAGCTCCCCTATGGCCCAGAAAAAGCACTACCAGGAATTTACCCAAGGGATACAGGAGTGCTGATACATAGGGGCACATGTACCCCAATGTTCATAGCAGCACTCTCAACAATAACCAAAACACGGAAAGAGCCTAAGAGTCCATCAATGGACGAATGGATCAAGAAGATGTGGTTTATCTATACGATGGAATACTACATGGCAATGAGAAAGAATGAAATCTGGCTGTATGTAGCAACGTGAATGGACATTGAGGGTGTTATGCTAAGCGAAATAAGTCGGGCAGAGAAGGACAAATACCATATGTTTGCACTTATAGAAGGATTAGGAGGAACTTAATGAAGGACCATGGGGGAGAGGAAGGGGGGAAATGGTGGGAGAGAGGGAGGAAGGCAAACCATGAGAGACTCTTGAATGCAGAGAACAAATGAGGGCAGATGGGGGGGAAGGAGGGGATGGGGGGTAATGGGCTTGGAGGAGGGCACTTGTTGCGATGAACACTGGGTGTTATATGGAAACCAACCTCACAATAAAGTATTAAAAAAAAAAAAGAAAGCCCACAGACTGGGAGAAATATGTGCCAATCACATCTATAGAGGGATTTATATTCGGAATATACAGACAATGCTTACAATTCAGTAAAGATACAAACCCAAGTAAAAAATATAGGCAAATTATTTCAATAGACATTTGCCCAAAAATATACATAAATGTCTAATAAGCGTAAAAAGTTGCTCAATATAAATACTAATTGAAGAAGTGCTAATCCAAACCACAGTGACATATCACGTCACATCCAGTAAGATAGCTAGAATAAAGATAGATAAAGCTAGTACTAGAGAGGATCTGGAGAAATCAAATCTTTATACATTGGTGATGGAAATGTAACATGCTCTGGTCAATTGGAAGACAGTTTTTCGGTTATTCAAAATCCTAAATAAAAATTACCAAATAAACTACACATTCCTGTCCTAAGTGTCTACCCAAGAGAAATTAAAATACATCAACACTAAAAACTAAACACTAACATTAGCATTACTCATAATAGCTAAAAAGTGGGAACAAAACAAATGTTCCCCAATGATGAACAGATAAACACAATGTGGTATATCTATATTGAAATATTATTTGGCAATTTAAAAGGATAAATGATAGATGCTGCAAGCTGAATGAACCCAAAAGACTTTATGCTAATTGAAAGAAGCCTTTCACTACACTGCCTATTTTATGATCCCTTTATGTGAAATGGCTGTAGGAGGAAAATCCAGAGACAGAAAACTCCAAAGGGAGGGAGGATCTGAGTGACCACTAGGCAGTAGAATCTTTCCTTCAGAGAGAATAAAAGTGTTTAAAAGTTAGACTATGGAGCTGGTTATAATAAATGTATTAAAAACTACTGAACACTTTCAATGGGTTAACTTTATGATGTAAATTATATCTTAATAAGGATATTTAAAAATATATGGAGAAATAACACTATTATTGAACAAATAAAAAACAAGGAAATTCATTGCAGCTAGACCAATATAAGCCAATTCTTATCCTCATTTTTCTATAGGTAAGGTAATGTTTCTCCTGTCTGGCTTTTTAAAGATTTGTTTGTTTCTTTCTGTCTCTTTTTCTTCACTACATTTAGGATATGATGCCATGTCTAAGTTTTGTGTTTGTTTAGGTAATTGTCCCACTCTAATCTGTGTGATTCTTGGTTCTATGGTTTTGTGTTTGCCACTATTGGTGATAGTTCTTAGCTACTACAAATATTTGTTCTATTGCTTTATCTTTCGGGTATTCCAATAATACATATTTATATTTTTTGACACTATCTCACAGTCCTTAGATGTTATGTTCCCCTTTTCAATCTCTTCAAAAATTTTTTTGTCTTAGTACTTCATTTTGGGAAATTTCTATTGGCATATCTCAAATTAACTGATTCTCTTTGGCCTTGTTCCTACCCAATCTACTGATGAGACCATCGAAGGCATTTTTTCATTCTGTTAGTACGTTTTTTATTTTAGCCTTTCTTTTAATTCTTTTTTAGGGTTTCCATCCCTGCTTACATTACCAATCTGTTCTTGTACTTATCTATTCCAGTTCTCAACATATTAATCTTGATTATTTTAAGTTCTTTATGTTTTTAAACTATTTAAATTCATTATCTGGTAACTATTTTAAACATCTCTGCCATATTAGAGCCTATAAGACAGTTTAGAAGTTACTCCAAATGTTAAACTCAGAGTTGCCATATGACCCAGAATTTCTATTCCTAGGTACCTAGCCAAAGAGAAATGTACTAATATCCATACAAAGATTTGTATAAGAATGTTCATGGTAGCATTTATTGTAATATTAAAAAAGGTGGGACAATACAAATGTCTTTCAAATGATGAACTGATATGTAATATATGGTATATTAATTGACAATTGTGGTAGGGAGAATAATGTCCCTGCCCCAAAGACATTCATGATCTAATTCCAAGAACCTGTAAATCAAATATCTATCTTACATAGCGAAAGGATTTTGCATCTTGATGGCAAGATTAATTCAGTATGATTTGGGTACCCCTCAAGGGTACTTAAAAGTGGAAGAAGGAGGGGCACTTTGGTGGCTCAGTCAGTNTTATAGAAGGATTAGGAGGAACTTAATGAAGGACCATGGGGGAGAGGAAGGGGGGAAATGGTGGGAGAGAGGGAGGAAGGCAAACCATGAGAGACTCTTGAATGCAGAGAACAAATGAGGGCAGATGGGGTGGAAGGAGGGGATGGGGGGTAATGGGCTTGGAGGAGGGCACTTGTTGCGATGAACACTGGGTGTTATATGGAAACCAACCTCACAATAAAGTATTAAAAAAAAAAAAGAAAGCCCACAGACTGGGAGAAATATGTGCCAATCACATCTATAGAGGGATTTATATTCGGANGTTAAGTGGCCAACTTCTGCTCAGGTCACGATCTTGCGGTTAGTGGGTTTGAGCCCCGTGTCAGGCTCTGGGCTGACAGCTCGGATCCTGGAGCCTGCTTCTGATTCTGTGTCTCCCTCTCTCTCTCTGCCCTCCCCTGCTCACTCTCTGTCTCTCAAAAATAAATAAATGTTAAAAAAATTCTTTTTTATAAGTGGAAGAAGGAGGCAGAAGAAAAGAGTCAGAGAGAGATGTGACTCCGGAAGCATGATCAGAGTCATGCATTGTTGGTAGTTTGATGATGGATGAAGGTGGCTTCCAGTGAAGGTGGCATCTAGAAGCTGGAGAAGGTAAGGAAATGGAGAGTCCCATAAAGCTTCCAGAAGGGAAGATAGCTCTGTTGACACCTTGATTTTAATTCAATAGACCTGTGTTGGACTTCTAACTTATGGAACCATAAGATAATAAATTTAGATAGTTTTAACTCATCAAATTTGTGGTAATGTATTACAATATCAATAGAAAAATAATACAATGAAAAGGAATGACGTTTTGACACATGCTAACAGATAAAACTTATGAACATTATACGAGGAGAAAGAAGCCGTTCATAAAAGATCACACATTGTATGATTCCATTCATATGAAGTGTCTAGAATAGGTACATTGATAGAGACAATGTATTTTATTGGTTGCCAAGGGCTGGGTGGTGAGGCAGAATGGCAAAATTTCTCATGTGTATGATATTATTTTAGGGGTGAGGAAATATTGAAAATTTATATTGTGGTTATAATTTTCTATGATTATAATAAAATCTATTGAATTCTTTACATTAAAAGGGTGAATTTTATGTTTTGTAAGTTATATAAAGCTGCTTTAAAAATAATAACAAAAAGAAAGACACAAGGATTGACTTCATCAGTCCTTCATTCTTATTTTCACCAAAAATGAAAAAATACTGCTGTACTCTAAGAGTACAAGTACTCAGGGATATATTTGATTCCATTTTCCACTAAGCTCAGTGGATATTCCTTTTCTGGGTTCCCATGGATTTCTCTCTCCAGCATTTAGCTTCTTGTAATAGAGTTACTGATTTACTTATTGATCTCACCCTGGAGACTGAGAACTCCTTAGAAGAAGGATTGTGCTTTTTATTTGCAATGTTTTGTATATGGTGGAGCCTAGTCAGTGTTTTTGAAAAATAGAAACTAAAAGAAAAAGAGCAGAAAACAGGTTAAGGGGAAAAGGAAGAAAAGTTCTAGGAGATGAGCAGTTCACTTCAGAGAAGCACAACCCAAATATAGTCCCAATAATGGAAGCATAATCCAAGAGTTCGATAAAATGCAACTCAGATGCAATGTCCAGAGACCGAAACAAAAAGAGTGCATGAATGTTCAGTGTGCAATCAATCTAATTTGCACAATTTTCCTACCATAGCTGAGTTGAATGTGCCATGAGTTGAATAGACATGCTTTGGGAGAGAATGAAAGGACATGTATTCTAACTCCTTGTGAGGAGAGGGAGATCAACTGACAAAATAAGAATGTCTGACCTCAAAGTTAGTAAATTATTTAGGACAGAACTACATTTCAATACTACTGCTAGTACTATTACTGCTGGTGTGGCTGCTAGAAACTGCTGTTGCCTGAATGTTTGTTTATTGCCAGGCTCTTGGCTTCATATATGCTACCTCACTAAATCCTAATAGCCTCATGATGAAGGAAGTCAGTGTTAACTCATTTTGCACATGTGGAAGCTGAAGTTCTCACAGTCCAATCTTGTCTCTCAGCTCACTCACCTGCTGCTGACAATAGTCCAGCTTTGTCTTTTCCAGAGCCTGTGCTCAAGGTGCTTTACTGGGTGGGAAGGGATCACAGACAAGATTGGCCTTGGTGTGGGGACACAGAGGAGAGAGATTAACACTGACAGTGTATACTGGAAAATCACACAATCCATTCTACCCTGCTCGAGAAGGTGGCATTCTTACTGGTAGAAAGATTAGTGAAGAAAACAATAATTAGCAGAAGGCACACATATGGCATAGAAGAAAGTATGTCGTACAGTCTATAAAGCTGAATAAAGGTTCATAAGGGAGGTAGCGGCAATAAGTTGAAAAACTGAGTTGGGGCTGGATGTGTGATATGAAAAGGGTCTGGAAAGGCCACATTAAAGATTGTTTTGTGCACTATAGAGAAATACTGATAATCTGAAGAAAAGGTGAAACAAGCAACTGCATTCACCTAGAGCTACTCATACTATCATCTTTCTTAATTCCAGGGTAGAACATTTGTTTTTTGACTCCCAGATGAAGGCGTGCAAAGTTTCCTGGGCAGGGCCTTTCACTGTCATCAATAGTCCTCATTGTGGGATGATTGCAATGTGTTCTAAAATGCAATTTGTGCCCACAGAGAAAAATAAGAGTTTCAAGTGGTTTGTTACCATTTGCAGTAGAACCCAAGTGAAGCTCTTTGGGTTTCCTACTCTAGAGAAATGGGACTCCTAAAGAAGCCAGAAGACATGGAACTTACTGGGTCTAGAATTGTTGTTGATGTGGTTCCTGTCTGAAGTGACATTCTTCTGCTGTTCTGTTGGCCCCCTGGGCTCTGGTCTGGGTGTATCACATAGATACTCTGTGTGGTAGATTAGTAATAACCACATTTTCCTTCAATCTTGGTGTGCACAGAAGGTGGCTTTGTTATTCCACCAAATATGGATTCTACTTCACTGCTTTTAACTGGGCTGGTTGTATGATTTCCTTCATATAGTAGAATGTGGCCAATGTAGCATTCTAAGACTTCTGAGGCTAAGCCTTAGGAGACCTTCTGTCTTCCATTTTCACCCTCTTAGAATGGAGCACCAAAATTACTGTGAAATGAAGCTAGTCTGATCTACAGGCGATGAGAATAATTGTGGAGGACAACTGAGGCACCATGGCAACAGCCATCATCAATGGTGGTGTGTGAGTCAGGCTGCTGTGACCCTTCTAGTCCAGTTGACCCTCACAGACTGCAACTGCATAAGTGACCTCAGGGATTGTCCATGGAGAAACTAGGTACCCAACCCACATAATTGTGAGAAATACTATATGGTTGCTGTTTAAAGCCACTGACTTTCAAGATGGTTTGTTTGTAGCTACAAGCAACTAATACATGCCTGAATTGGATAAAATAGCAACACACTTCTTTCCACAGAGATGAATTTTGTGGAAGAATGAAGACCTACTTACCCTAAAGAATCTTTTGGTGTAATTCTTTGGTAATCTTGCCTCAGTGAGTTTTAAATGTCACTCCCCACCCCCCACCCAAAGCAATATCACAGATTTTAATGGTCAAGTCTCACCATTGAGACTGAAAAAAATAGTATTTCTAACATTTATTATTTTCCATTTATAAATTTGAGTAGGGGTGAAAGTATGAGTAAGATAAATCCATACAACTTATACTTACGGAACTGATTCAGTGTGCAAGCTTCTTGCACATTCATAAAAGCTATGAATAATGACAACAATATGAACCTTTGAAAAGCTTCAATCTAGTGGTGAAATAGATATAAACATAAATAAGTATGATTCAAAGCAAAATGTGATATGTCCTATAATATAGATAGTAAGGAACACAGAGATGACTCGTGATGGAGGTGGAGATACATATCAGGCTTCAGTGAGTAAGAAGGTATGGAGCAAATATTCCAGTTTACTCCAATACATTAATTTTTTTTTTATGTCTGAGGCATTCTTTAAGCATACTGTATATGTGGAGTGGAGTAAATGATGTGCTAAGGCCTGCTGTGCCCACAAACCTCTTCAGTAATTCCTTATACTTGGATCACTTTGACCTTGGTCTTTATACTCTGCACCCATAATCACAATTTACAAGGCAGACCCAGGAGTTGAAAAGATGAAAACAAAGTTTCGTGGGTGGATCAGTCAGTTAAGCATCCAACTTTTGCTCAGGCCATGATCTCACAGCTCATGAGTTTGAACCCCGCATTGAGCTGTATGCTGACAGCTCAGAGCCTGGAGCCTGCTTCAGATTCTATGTCTCCCTCTCTCTCTGCCACTACCTTGCCCATGCTCTCTTTCTCCTTCAAAAATAAATAAACATTTAAAAAATATTTTTTTAAGGTGAAATCAAAACGAAATGTCTGAGTTTCCTATAGTCCCTAGGTTATGCTGTTCATTTCTTATATATGCTGATTTGAAGTCTGAGTAATGCAGACTGGCTACATATATGAAGTGCTGGCTTATGTGGTCATTGGAGCCAGACCTTGTCAGACCCAGAGTGTGGTAGAGGTAGGTTTTTCCTGGGAGGAAATGATTATTATAACATTATCAATTTAGGGATTTGGAAATAGATTGGAGACATTTCTCCTTAACCCTGATAGGTTTGAAAACTGAGCTGCCCATGACCATCCAGGAAGGTGGAAGTCAGGCAGGAAGATGGTTCAACTCAGAACCTCAAGAGGGGCTGAGCTTCTTCCATAGAACCATTCTGTGGAGTATAGTTGCTTTCCACTACTCTAGCTTTTCACTAATGCTTTATAAAAAGGACAGACAGTGTGTTCTCTGTTGTGTTTGGGGACCATGGATGAACTGCCCCAAGTAGGGGAGAAGAGAACCCACATTTGATTCACTGGCTTATCTTAGACTGAAGAGATCAGAGACATTGGGCCTATGTTTTTTCCTCTACAAGGATGCACAAGTATATTAACTAAAGGAGCTAGAGAGGTTAACACAGTGGCAACCACTATCAAATTACATATATAATCTTACATGAATTTTTAAAAGTCTATTTATTTATTTTAAGAGAGAAAGAGAGTGAGAGCAGGAAAGGGGCAAAAAGAGAGAAGGAGAGAGAGAGAAGAGAGAGAGAAAATCCCAAGCAGGTTTCACACTGTCAGTGCAGAGCCCTATGCAGAACTTGAACTCATGAACCATGAGATTATGACCTGAGCTGATGTCTGACGCTTAATCAACTGACCCACCCAGATACCCCAGTCTTACATGAATTTTAATAGAGATTGATTCCCAACTTAAATCTCATTATTATTCATTTTATATGATTTTTATTTTTTATTTATTTTTTAAAAATAGTTTTTGTCACGTTGGTTTCCATATAACACCCAGTGCTCATCCCAAGTGCCCTCCTCCATTCCCGTCACCCCCCTTCCCTTCTCCCCACCCCTGTCAGCGCTCAGTTTGTTCTCAGCATTCAAGAGTCTCTCATGGTTTGCCTCCCTCCCTCTCCCCCACTATTTCCCCCTTATTCTCCCCCATGGTCCTCCGTTAAGTTCCTCCTAATCTTCCTATATGTGCAAACATATGGTATCTGTCCTTCTCTGCTTGACTTATTTCACTCAGTATAACACCCTCAAGTTCTGTTCATGTTGCTACAAATGGCCAGATTTCATTCTTTCTCATTGCCATGTAGTATTCCATTGTTTTTTTTTATATGATTTTTAACACAGATGGGAAAACAACTGTTAAGTTAGTTTTACAGAACAGGTTTACTAATATTTTTCTTAGAGTTTTCATAGTTTCTGTATTGTTGGGTCTGTCTCCTAAATCAAAACCTTGGGCCCCAGTATCCATTCATAATTTAGGATCTCATAAAAATTTTTATACATTTATGATTGTATTATTTCATATACTTATGATTTCATCAAAACCTTTATTGAACACCTATCATGTGCCAGGCAATGTGTTTTATCTTGGAAAATATAAGCAATCAGTCCTTGCTCCTGGGGCCTTTGTTTCAATATTAAATCATAAATTGACTTTGGTTTTTCCTAATAAAAAGAAAGAATTGTAAATCACAAATTCACAGATTTTGAAAGATGATGTGTGCCTTTAAAATAATGAGGTGTTTTTAGTTTTCCTTCTCTCAGAGGTATTTATTTTGTCATCTGTTGTAATTTGTATTTGCTTTATTTTAATATCTTTCCAGAAAGTCAGTGTCTTTCCAAAGGTGTTCACTATAATGTCTTAACTATTTTATTTTTTTAACTTTAATTTTTTACTTTGAGAGAGAGAGAAAGAATGTCAAGCAGGGGAGGGGCAGAGTGAGGGAAAGAGAGAGAATCCCAAGCAAACCCCACACTGTCTGCAAAGAGCCCAATATGGGGCTCGAACTCATGAAACAGGAGATCATGACCTGAGCCAAACCCAAAAGTTGAATTTTAACCAATTGAGCCACCCAGGCCCCCAAATATAGTGTCTTAACTATTTTAAAGCTGGAGTGTTGGGGGAGGGTCCTGGATGGCTCAGAGAGTTAAGAATCTGACTCCTGATTTTAGCTCAAGTCATGATTTCATGGTAACCTTGCATGGGGCTCTACACTGACAGAACAGAGCCTGCTTGGGATTCTCTCTCATTTCTCTCTTTGCCCCTTCCCCCACTACTGCCTGCATGCTCACCCTTTCTCTCCCTCTCTCTGTCTTTCTTCTCTCTTCCTTTGTGAAAATAAATAAATAAACAATTTAAATAAAGATCGAGTTGTACAAGTCATGAATTCATAAAAATCACATGAGTTTAGGCTCAGTGTATTTTATGTATACATCAACATTAAATGAAAGCAAACAATATACAGTAAAACCTTCGTTTGTGAGCATAACTCATTGCAGAAATGTGTTTGTAATCCAAAGCACTTGCATATCAAAGTCAATTTCAAGAACCATTGGCTCAGTTGTGATCAAGTGACATTTGGTGTCATGTACTACTCTAATTGCAAGACATTGCTTGCTTATCAAGTTAAAATTTATTAGAAATTCTTGCTTGTCTTGTGGAACACTCACAGACCAAGTTACTCACAATCCCAAGTTTTACTATATATTCATATTGAGCAATATTAATGTAAAATATCTCTGGAAGGAAAAACAAGAAACTAGTATGGAGAAGGAGGGAAGTAAGATGACTGAATCCAAAGGTGGGAGACAGATTTTTCAAAATCTTTTCATACTTCCTACTTTCAAACCAAGTGAAGGATTATATGTATAAAAATATAACAAATATCTAAAGAAAATACCCTGTGAATTCTTGGGCCCCATATCACCAGCAGAATTAGAATCCCTGAGAAGGAAGCCCTAGAATGAGCATTTTCGTTATGTAGTGCAGGAGATTGCTATGTCCACCAACATTTGAAGCACATTGAAGGGCCTGCAATGTCCTATTAAGCCCTGCGACTTCATATTGAGGACAGTAGGATACCATATGCAGGAGACATGGCATAATCAGACTGAACTATAATCTGATGAATTTGGACACTGTGTTGATGATAAATTTGAGGAACATAAGTTGGATGGAAGCAAAGAGTATGATGAAGTGACTGTTAAAGTGGCCAAAATAAGAGATTATGAAGATCTGATTTTGGACATTGGCAGCTCCAGTATCCACAGCAATTCAGGAATCAAACAGAGGAAATGGCCATACAATAATCCTTCAGCCACTCTCCTCCATCTCTCCCAACCTCGTGACTGTGTGAGTCACAGCTCAGCTTACTGCTCTTTGGTTCTACTCCTGTAGTCCTTATTGTTTGTGCTGCTTCTGCCATTGTTCATTACTGTTTTATTTTCCTGTCTTCAATTTTATTTCTGAGCCTTCTACTGCCCCAAAGACTCTTCTAAAACTTTCTGTTTGTTTAATATTGATATTTTAAAACTTCTGTTGAGGCATCTGAATGGGTTGGTCAGTCCTATTCAGAATGGCACTCTACCTTGAGTGTTGTTCCACCGAGCTGTTGCCTGGATGGCAGCTCCTGGATCAACCCCATTTCTGCCTCAATTAGTTGATTGGGGCTATGGAGTCTAAAGATCAAGTTCAAAGTCATTCAAGTGTAAGGAATTACTGCTATGAGTATAGCAGTCATCAGCACATCATGTCCTTACCTCAAAATACAAAATACATTTATGGAATGCAAAAATAAAAAGATTTAACATATTTGAGAATATGTCCAATAGTGCCCACATCATTTCAGTCTTACTTGTATTGATAGAATCAAATTGAACTATTGAGAAATGAAGTCCCCTTAGACTGTGATCATCATAGGACAAAATACTTGATTCTTGGAAGAATCAAATGCATGGGAACCTCCCCATGTGCCTGCCTTGTTTCATTCTATACTAACTTTCCCCCATGCATGCTTTAGACTGTCTCCTGGAGAGAAAATAATTATGTAACCTCAGCAGTTAGCTCATATGAACAAAGTGACATTTCTCAAAAGTGAAATGTGGCTGTGTGTGGTATTTAATCTATAGTGGTTTGTACATCACGACTGAAAAGTAACAAATGCTTCCCATCCTGAGAGCTGACTAACTCAATGTCCCATTTTAGCACTGTCATAAGGTAGGGCTCTTTGCTGTTACTAGGAGGTTCATTGGTCTACTCCAACTTTACTTTTTTTTAGTTGAAAATTTTCTTGTGATAATTGCTGAATCACATGCAAATGTAGAAATAACATACAAACCCTGTGTTTACTTTGCCTGTTTTTCTCCATTGGTAACATTTTGCAAAATTATATTAATATCACAACCAGGATATTAACATTGATTTAATCTACCGATTTTATTCAGATTTGCCCAGTTTTGTGCATACTCATGTGTGTGTTTAACAGGATCTATACAATTTTAGCCACTGTAAGGTAAAGATACTAAGCAGTTCTAATATCACAAAGATCCTTTGTGTAGACCTTTTATAGCTACAACTACTTCATTCCCATAAGCCCCTGGCAACCACTAATCAGTTCTCCATTTCTATTTTATTCATTTTAAAAAACTATTATGTAAATAGAAAAATACAGTATGTAAACCTTTGGGATTAGCTTTTCTTCACTAAGCATAACTCCCTGGAGCTCATCCAAGTTGTTCCATATATCAACGGATTGTTCTTTATTTCCCCAGTAATATCCTATGACATGTGTAGATGAGTTTATCCATTTACTTTTTTTGTTGTTAAAATTTTTTAATGTTTACTTATTTTAGAGAGAGAGGGACAGAGCACAAGCAGGGGAGAGGCAGAGAGAGAGGGAAACACAGAATCTGAAGCAGAATCCATGCTCTGAGCTGTCAGCACAGAGTCCAGCGCAGGGCTCAAACCCATGAGCTGTGAGATCATCACCTGAGTCAAAGTCAGACGCTTAACCAACCAAACCACCCAGGTGCCCCTATCCATTTACTTATTGAAGGAAGTGTGAGCTAAATCCAGTTTTTAGCAGTTACAAATAATGCTACTGACATTCATGTACAGGTTTTTGTAAAATGTTGTTTTCATTTCTCTGAGATAAATGCCTGGAGTGCAATTGCTGGTTCATATGATAATTGTAACTTTAGTTTTATAAGAAACTGACAAACTGTTTTCCAGAGTGGCTGTACCATTTTATATTCCCACTAGCAATGTGTGAGAGATCCTGTTTTTCCACATCCTTGCCAGCATTTGGTGTTGTCAGTATTTTTTCTTTCAGCTCTTCAGATATGTATGCAGTGACATCTCACTGCAGTTTTAATTTGCATTTTGTTGATGGTGAATGATGTTGAATATCATTTTATCTTCTTATTTGCCATCTGTATGTGTTCTTTGGTGAAAAATCTCTTCATCTCTTTTATGCCTTTTCTAATTATTTTGTTTTATGTTTGTATTTTAAGAGGTATCTATATGTTGTGTATGCTTTAAATACTAGTCCTTTCTCTCATACATGGATTGCAAATATTTTCTCCCAGTCTGTAGCTTGTCTTTTTTATCCTCTTCACATGGGGTTTCACAGAGCCAAGTTTTCTATTTTAATGAGGTACAATTTATTGACTTTTTACTTTTATTGTCAGTACTTTTGGGTTAAGTCTGTGAACTGTGCTAAGTCCTATATCCCAAAGATTTTCTCTTATTTTTTTCTAAAAGTCTTACAGTTTTGCATTTTAAAATTAAATTTATGGTCCACTTTAAGTTCTAAATGGGGTATGAGGTTAAGGTTAAGGTTAATTTTTGCCTGTGGATGTTCAGATGATTCCATTGATTGAAAAAGTTATTCTTCATTAATTAAATTACTTTTGCATCTTTGGTAAACATTAATTGAGTCTACTTGTAGGTCTATTTCTGGATTCACTATTTTGTGCCATTACTCTAAGTGTCTCCCTCCACACTGTCCACACTACCATGACCACTGGAACTATATGGTAATCTTGAACACTAGGTGGAGTAATTCCTTCCATTTTATTCTTCTTTGTTGACTACATTAGCTATTCTGGGGTCTATTCCTATCCATATAAATTTTAGAATAAGCTTGTTTGTACCTTGATAAGATTTTTATAAGTATTAT
Source organism: Crocuta crocuta (assembly GCF_008692635.1). Classification (NCBI taxonomy): domain Eukaryota; kingdom Metazoa; phylum Chordata; class Mammalia; order Carnivora; family Hyaenidae; genus Crocuta; species Crocuta crocuta. The sequence goes on from NW_027527935.1 coordinate 102,962, forward strand.
GTGAAACCTCTAGATCAATTTGGTGAGCATTGACACCTTCAGTATGTTAGTATGTCTTTATATTTGCTTAGGTCTTCTTTGATTTCTTTCAACAGTGTTTTGTCATATTCATCTTACAGATCTTACACATTCTTTGTTAAGTGTATACTTAAGTACACAATTTAATTTGGAGTGATTGTTAATGGTATTGCATTTTTAATATTAATTTCCATATATTCATTGTTAAGTATGTAGATATAAGATTGATTTGGGAGTGTGAATTTTGTGTCCTGTGATATCTTCTAAGTTCTGGAAGGCTAGTTTAGTTTAGTTTAGCTTAGTTTTGGTTTGGCTTTTTTGGTTGATTACTAGAAATTCTCTAGGTAAACAATCATATCATCTAACATAAGGGTAGTTTTATTTCATACATTCCAATCTGTATGCCTTCTCTGTCTTTTTCTTGCCTTATTGCACTATCTAGAATCCTCAGCACTATGTTGAAAAAGAGTGGTGAAAGTAGATTCCTTGCTTTTTTTTTTTCTCACTTTAGGGGAAGAGTATTCAATTTTTCACCATTAAGTATAATGTTTGCTTTGTGTTTTTTTTAGTAGATATTCTTTATCAAATTGAGGTAAATTCTTTTTATTCTCAACTTGCTGGTGACTGGCACAGTGATGTTTCTGGGATATTGGTAATTTTCTTTTTCTTCTTGTGGATGCTGTTACACAAGTGCTACACAAAGTGTCACACTTCGTGCTGATTACTGAGTGTGCATTTATATTTTGTGAATTTTTCTGTACATGTGTTATAGTATAATAAAAATTTTTATATAACTGATAATATCTTAGAATCAAATGTAAAAAAAATCTAAAAGATACCAGAGAGAAAAAAACAGGTAACCTGCCAATAGCAAGATTCAATTAACATTAGTCTCTCATTAGTAAAAATGAGCCTAAGAGGATTAACAGAGCAATTATTTTAAAGGTGTTGAAGAGAGGGTCTTTTTAAACTAAAAGTGTATATCCAGCCAACTTTCATTCAAATGTAAGAGCAAAATGATGACTCAGATCATCAAGAACTCAGAATTTTTACTAAAGACAAACTATGAAAATGAGAAATTATATTCCAGCAAAGAACTGAAAACAAGGGAAGAAGATAGAATACAAAAAGATGATCAAAGATATTTATGAAAGATACAAATAAGATACAACTTAAAGAATTTGCCTAAGTGAGTTGTTTTTCAGTTTTACTATATAATCTTGTACTAAAGTACCAGATAATAACAGGGAAGGAGGAGGATAAATAGAGACAGTATATCATGCTAGGACTACTTTTATCTTTTTGGGAGGATACAGACATTAATTGTTTATTTTGTTCAAGTATGTGTGTTAATAACTTAAAGACAACACCAAGAACAGAGAGAATACGTAGTTCAAAACTGAATGAGTAATTATGAAAAAGAAAATAAGTATTGAATTGACATTCCACTTAATTCTAAACAGTACATTTTGTACACATTTCTATTTCTTTCAACAGATCCAATTATGTGAAAACAGTACCTGCCATTGATACTACATCACAAACAAGAGCTTTTATTATTTTGAATGCAATAGCAAGGCTCTTACCTAGGAGCAGATTTATATTTATTGAAATATATCTCAAAGAATAAAAAATGAAATTTCTGAAATATGATTCCTTTCATGAATGAAAACTCAAATTCACAGAACTCTGTAAAAATTATTAAACTTTGAATTTGAGAAACCAAAGGAGAAATACTTCTTTTCCCTTCTGTATTGGTGTTGAATTCAAGGGGAAAAGAGTGCAGAGTAAGCTAAACAGGAGCTATTCATACTGTCTAATGGAAGTGATAACTAATGACCTATTCTTACACAGCTCATATGGATAGCAAGTTGTATTAATAGCCATATTAACAGCTTCTAGATTAAATTTTAAATATATTTTTATTTGTATAAAGGAATAAAAGATAGAATATGATGAGAACACAAGGACTCTTAAAGGAACAATATATTCCCTTCACAAATATTCAGAAAAATGAATTAAACTTAAATGTCCACCCAAAAAGAATATACTAAATATATTTATACAAGATAGCCACTTAATAGGATGATTTGAATTTTCTGACAGGAAAATATTTTTATAATATAATAAATGATAGAAAACAGGTTACAAAACAATATATAGATTATATTTTTATTTTTAAATATGTATTTTAATATAAAATGCTTACATATATTTTATATACAGAGAAGATATATGGAATATGAAACATGAACATTAGTACATGTATATAGTACTAACTTTTTGGTGCTGTGGGTTTTTTTCTTTGTTTTGTCATTTTTATTTTTTCAGTTTTTCTTTTAATTTTTTGAATTTTCTACTTCAATTAAAATTTATTGTTTGTGTATAAAAACAAAGGGATCACTTGGGTGGCACAGTCAGTTCAGTGTCTAACTCTCAATTTCATCTCAGGTCATGATCCCAAGGTTGTGGGATTGAAATCTGAGTTAAGATCCATGCTGAATGTGGAGCCTGCTTGGGATTTTCTCTCTCTCTCTCTCTCTCCCTCTCCCTCGCCCTCTGTCCCTCTCTCTGACTCTCATGCTCTTTCTGTCTCTGTCTCTCTCATTCTCTCTGTCATTAATTAATTAATTAAACAAAGACAAAGGAAGAACTTTTTTTATGAATACAATAGTAAAAGAGATCATGGAAGTTACCTAATCAAAATCTCTCCACAATCCTGCATTGGTGGTATAATGGTGAGCATAGCTGCCTTCCAAAATCTCTCCACAATCTTCAAAAGCATCCAAAGCCAAGAAGAAAGAAAGAAAGAAAGAAAGAAAGAAAGAAAGAAAGAAAGGAAGGAAGGAAGGAAGGAAGGAAGGAAAGAAAATCCAAAACTAAAAATACACAACTATACAGATTAACAAGAAAAATAAATAAAACAACACAAAATAGCATGCTTTTAACAAAACTAGAAGGTTGAGAACACTAAAAGAAAGTACTTGTAAACAAACAAACAAAAATCACCAAATTTAGCAGAGCTTCAGCTCAAGATTCTAGTGTAAGAATTTTGAACAAGCAAGAGGAACATAAACTCTATGGGGCAGGGGAGAGAGAGAGAGAAAGAGTGAAGACAGTCTAATATTGAACAAAATCATCTGTTAAAGGGGAGTCATAGTATTTAAGAGAACTGATTTTAGGGAAGAGATAAAAAATTACATGGGGTTTACATGGAAGTGACAGTCTCCCAAATGATCGCTTCTAGAGATGGAAAGGGAGTAAATGTTGAAAAGAGAGAGGAGCCCTTTGGGTACCAGTTGGTGAGGTGAAAAAGAAGCCAAAAGAGGAAATTTGGGATTTTGAAAACAAAAGAAAAACAAAAATTCAAAAGACCCACAGTGCATCTTTTCCTATACAGACAAAGGTTAACTCAGCAGATTTCGGTTGCTCAAATCCTACACACCCCCAATAAAAGTCTTAGGCCAGTTTTGGAGAGATGAGCTCTTAGCCCTAGGAATATTGTGTTTGGTAACAGTGTTTTTGTGTGTGTTAGACCATGGACTGTGCTGTTCTAGTTTGATTAGAAAATATGCTAACATATATGATTTATTTAAATGTTTTTGCTGGGTAGCAGAGGTAGGTAATGCAGCTACTGAATGCCTATATGTCTAACTCCTAATGAACTCTGGACACAAAGGCTCAGGTGAACTTTCCTTGTTGGTACTACTTTGCATCTGTTGTCACAAACATCACTACTGAGAAAATTGACTGCAGTGGTGAATTAACTGCATTCGATTCTACTGGAAAGGATACCTAAAAGCTTGTATTTTGTCTCATGCATTTTTTCCCTTTGATAATTTTAAATTATCATTTTGCTGTAATAAACTGTAACCAGGAGTGTAGTCAGTCAGCTTTTCTGAGTCCTATGAGTCCTTTGAAACCCCCAAATCACTCATTTAAAAAAGCCATGTATTAAATAAAGGTTTACTTAACAGATGATAAAAATGATCGTTAAAATGTAAAATTTTCCTCTTCTCTAGAGCAGGTAACAAATCTACTCTCATATCAATATTCTAAGCTTTCATATGGCTATAAAGCATTGATATAGTGTATGACTGAAGTTGAAGACTCAATGCCTATTCTCAAAGAGATTAAAATTTAGTTCTGATATCTTTCTGGAAATTGTAAATCAGTTTTCTAAATAAAGAAAAATTGCTAAAACATAGCTCTTGAAGTTCTTCCAAAGCTTCTGGTACTTTTAGTTCCTTCTTCAGAGATATCACTATTGCCAGTATGATGTATATCCTTCCACTTCTTTCTCTCAAAGTTTGCATATATGCTATTACTGAAAATACATAGTATAATATATATGGATATAAATTTTTACAGACTTAAAATTGAACAAAATTCCAGTAAAAAAAAGAATACATAAAACACACAGCCCAAAGTAATAATAGTGTTTAAGGATGTATGCTTAAGTGCTAGATCTATAAAGAAAAACTAGGATGCCCTTATCATACAGGATAGCAGAGGGTGTTATGCTGAGCGAAATAAGTCAGGCAGAGAAGGACAAATATCATATGTTTGCATGTATAGGAGGATTAGGAGGAACTTGATGGAGGAACAAAGGGGAAAAGAAGGGGGGAAATGGTGGGGGAAAGGGAGAGAGGCAAAGCATGAGAGACTCTTGAATGCTGACAAAAACTGAGGACTGATGGATGATGGGGGGGAGGGGGGATGGGCATGGAGGAGGGCACTTGTGTGGATGAGCACTGGGTGTTATGTGGAAACTAATTTGACAATAAACTATTTGTAAAAAAAAAATTATTAAAAAAGAAGAAATGGATAGGGGGTAATTGTAATTGAAAAGAGACACGATGGTGGTCTCTACGTTTGTGGCAATATCCTCTTTCATGACTGAGGAACTTTTTGCATTGGTGTTCACTCTGATAAATAAATAAAATAGATATCCTTATTTTGAACATTTTTATGTATATAGAATAAAAAAGTGAAAAAGAATAGCAAAAATGTTACACAGGAATGTTAGTTAAGAAAGTAACATAATTTTTTCATTATTTGAGTGAAAGTAATAGAGAAGAAAGGGATTAAAACATGGGGCTCAAATAGAAATAAATAGTAAGCTGACAGACATAAATTCAAGAATATCCATGATTACATTACATGAAAATGTTATAAATATTCCAAATAAAATAATAGGATTGTAAAAAATCTACTTTAGACATATTATATTTACTTAGAATGACATATTATATACTGCTTATAATGAGTTGTCCTCAAATATGAAGACACAATAGAGTTGAAAGTAAAAGTCTGGGAGATTTTCATATCTTGTCAAGATGGAGAAAGCTAAATTCTAGGAGGGAAAGATGGACATTCGTGAAATAGAAACTTTATTTTTTATCTTTGTTATAATGAGTTATTTTTTAAACTTAAGTATAATTAACATACATTATTATATTAGTTTTGTGTATAATATAATGATTCAATGATTTTATACATTACTTAGTGCTCATCACGATAACTGTGCTCTTCTTCTTTGCTGTAATTAACAGTTAAAACTTATTGAATAGTTATCATGTACAAAGTGCTTTCTTCAGTTGTTAAAAGACATTAACTTACACAATAGTCCAATGTATATTAGTTAACCAATTAAACAGAAACTTTTAAAAAAAAGAAACAAATGGAAAGTTCAGAAATGAAAACCATGTCTGAAATAACAAATTCACTGTATGGGCTAAGGGCAAAATACAGATGATGGAGGAAAGAATCATTGTACTTTAGGTTAGATTATTAGAAATTAGCTTATATGAAAAAGAAATAGAAATGTTGAGAGAAAAACAAATCTACTGATCCCCGTATCAAACTCAATACCAAAATGTCTAATATTCAGGTAATTGGATGTCCAGAAAAGGGGGAAAAAAGTGGTATGAACAAAGGCTAGAGTGACTATACTAATATCAAAGTATACTTCAAAACCAGGAATATTATCAAAGATAAAGAAGTAGATTACACAATAATAAAAATTGATTCATAATAATTCTAATAATGATAATTCACCAAAAAGACATAATGCAATGACACAACTCCTAAAGGCATGGAGCACAAACTAATAGAACTGAAAGAAGAGGTAGACAAAATCAGTTATACTTGGAGACCAATATACCTCTTTCAGTATTTGAAAGAAGAGCTAGATAGAATATCTGCAAAGATATAGAAAACCTGAACCCTACCAAGCAGCCTGAACTAACAGACACTCCATATCCAAGCAACAGAATGCACATTCTTTTTAAGTGTATATGGACTATTCATTGAGAGAGACCATATTATGACTCATAAAACAAAACATGTTCTTTAAAAAATTGAAATGATATGGAATTAAACTACAAATCAATAACAAAAGGATTATGTGGAAACTCCTCAATATTTGGAAATGAGATAACACATGCTGAAATAACACATAGGTCAAAGAAGTAATAAGAAGTAATAAACCATTTCATTTCATCAGCAAACTGAATGAAATGAAAATAGAAAATATAAAAATTGTGGCATGCAGCTAATGAGGTAGTAACAGGGAAATATATAACATTTAATGCTTGTATTAGAAAAAATGTCTCAATGGTCTAAGCTTCCACCTTAAACAACTAGAGAAGGTTAAGTAAATTAAACCTAATATAAGTAAAAGAAACAAAAAACAAGGACAAAACCAAAAATCAATGAAATTAACAATAGGAAAACAGTAGAAATAAATAAAACTGAAAACTGTTTTTTTTAAAAAAAGGTCAGTGAAAATGTTAAATTCCAGCCAAGAAAAAAAGAGAGGAGATACAGATTAGCAATATGAGGAATAAAAGAGGACTCATCACAGGAGGCCTTAGAGATATTCAGATTGTCTTCAAATTCTTTATGCCAATGAATTCAACAATTTAGATGAAATAATCAACTGCAAAGACATGAGCTACTAATGCTCACTCAGGATTAAATTGGTAACTTGAATAATCCTATATACGTTAAAGAAGTATAATTTGCTATTAAAAACCTAAAAACCTACTAGAAAAGAAAATTTCATGTTTTACTGGTAAATTCAAACTTTTAAGGAAAAAAATCATAGCAAGTCTATGCAATCTCTTTTAGAATATACAGTAGGAAAGAAAATTTATAAAGCCATTAAATGAAACCCACATTACCCTAATACCAACAAATCAATGTAAACTGGCAAATAGACAAACAAAAGAGAAGCATAAAATATTCAATATAAGCAAACACAAATTATGAAAAAATAAAAATTTATTCATAATAAAAATGAGGCTCCTAAGAACCTATGGATAAAAGCAATTTAAAGATGAAAACCTGAATGTCAAGACATTCAGTGAGAGAAGGTGGTGTACACATAACTCTCTCTGCATCTTCACAATAAGTACAGTTAAATCCTGGAGATAATGCAAGAGGCAGCCAAAGGAGAACTCTGAAAGGTAGAAAGACAAAGGTGAACTGGAGTAGGGCAGCCGTCCCTTCTACAAACAAGGATAAGGTTTCAGGATTTCTTATTGTTTGGTAGAAAGATTTGTAAGGATTTCAGGATACCTGCTCATCCCCTTCTCCTGTCAGGGCTGTATTGGGGACTTTTTTGGATGCTTCCATAAGAATCTGGTGGAGTTTCTAGAGAAAAACCCTACAAAAAGATGCAAGTTCTCATTATGACTGCAGTCCCCAGGAGCCCCTCAGCCTCCAACAAATCATCAAAATTACAATGTGAGCGTTCCTACTGGCTTAGGGCATCCAGTGCTTTCTGCTTCAGGAAAGCAAAATTAACAGCTCTATCTCTCTGGATGTGTCAGACTCTCCTGATCTTGTTTTGATGATTTGCCCTGCAATTTTAATTCCCTGGTAGGTTCAAGAAAAGTCAAAAATATTTTGTTTGTCCAACTTTTTCTTACTTTAAGGAAAACCTCCAAAGGCTTTACATGTCTGAGTTGAATTAGAAAGCTTCTTTTGCTTTTTATAACATTCTACTCTGCTGGCTTTCTTCCACTTACTCAGGCCATTATTTTCCAACAACCACTTTTTTTTTTTACCTTATCTGTTTTTGGAGCCATGTGAATGCTGCTATTCCTCCAGGTCCTGCCACTGGATCTCATGTTTATGAGATAAGATCTATTTGGCCCAAATTATTCGCCTCTATGACTTCATCCACAACATACTGCAAAAAACTGCTAAATTCCTCTTTTCAACCCTGTCTGCTTTTCTCAATTTGACACATTATTTCAGATTCTTCTCAGCATCTTCATATTCCAAACTGAAGTTGTAATGTTACCCCCTCCCTCCTCAGTTCCCAAACTTCTTCTTATATTTATTCCTTTAGTTTGTACCAAAGATCTTCTACTCAGTTATCAAAATTGTACACAAGTCAACCTTTATATTTGACCCCATATATCAAGTCAGTGGCCACACCCAAATCCATCACCACTACTGTTTCTCAGTAGATTTTACTCCTGGCCAAGGCAATAATCCTCTGAAATGTTTTTCTCACCCTAGTCTTCACTCCTCTTGGCTAGGCTCTGCAGTTATCTCAAATTCTACAATTTGTCTTGTGTTCTCCCTAGTGCTTGTCAGGCCTTGCGCTCTTCAGGCCTTCCTGTTGCCTTCCAAGATAATCTCTTCTATCAGGTTCTCCGTTATCTGACCCTCACTGCCCTGTTCCTCCCAAACACAACTTCACATGCCTCTTATGCTCCAGTCTCATCAAGCTTCTGAAGTAGACTGTTTTCTTAAGCTTTTTAGCTGCTTTACCCTCACCTATCTAGTCAGCACCCCTCTCACAGGGTAATGGCTACTAGTACTATTTACTCAATATTCAGCTGTCAAGTGACTTCTTTATGAAAGGCTTCAGTGTCTTCATGTCAGAAGACGCTTTTCTGTGCTCATAAATCACATACGTGGTATTCTTATTTACGCCTTCAACAGGCTTTGAGCATATTGAGGGTAGGGCAGGGTCTGCTGGGCCCCATACTACATGTCCAAAATATATTTGCAGAATTAATGAAAAAGATGAATGAAAAAACACTGTCATTGAAACCTCTTGTTGCGGACGAAATGACACAAAGGACAAGACACACACAAAAGACAGACAGAGACACAACTCCGGCTGGAGGAACAATTCTACGCAAGCCCCTCTTGCGGTTTATTTTATACCCCGGTAACTGGATACAAACTGAAATCTACAAGATGCATTCCTTTACCAATTAAGGGCAAGAAGCCAAACACATTTCAAGGACAGGGGGGAGCAAAGGGAGGAAGCGACCACAACATGTTTACTAAGAGGCCTGCTCACAATTCCAGCCTCCTCCTTACTTCTAAGGAGGGCATGTTCCCTCGTTTGCGAGCGGACCATTAAACTTGGATATTGTGTGCAGGCCTCCTGGCAGAGCATCCTGTTTGCAGGCATGCTTTGCCCAGGCAGGGAGCCCCGTGTGCAGGCACATCCCCACGTCCCTAACCACGCTTTCTTGTGGTCACTGTTGGGCTCCCACACCTCTTCCACTGAAGGACCCCGGAAAGCAGCCCTGGAGTGAAGCAGTGATGACAATGTGCCTACAGCTCAGCCTATTACTTGCTCCTCTGGGTACCTTGCCTGTTGTCTTGGATGTGATCACAGCTCTGAAGCTTACTGTATAGCTAGGGATGCACTGACAGGTGAATGATACAATTTAGTCTGCTTTTTCTAACTCTGAGACCATAGTCATGTCACTTCATTAGCTCTGTGCCACATCTGTGAACTGGGAAGGATGATGGTGATAACAGATTTCACAACCATTCTTTTGATCAGGATAATAACAGGACATTTCCACAGAGCACTCACCCTGTTCTTTTAAGTGAAACGTATGGAGAATGTCACCTAAATTTGGACACAGGAGAAATACTTTGATCAGTACATGCTCAGTACTTCCTAGGGTCATGTTAATTAACATTAATCAGAATGCCAGATTATAATATCAAAATGGTCATTGTCTAAATGCTGCAGGAAGAATATTTGTCAAGAAAAAAACACTTGATATCCAGGCACTGGTTGTATCTGCATAATAATAATTATGCAGAAAGCTGTGTGATAGGAGGGCAGGCAGAGGGAGGAATGAGGGTAAGATCAAGCTGCTGTGAGGTGAATGACCAGGTGTCCTGAGAAAGTGGTACCAGCTAAATATAAGAGAAAAAACTGTTTAGGTAACAACAAAATATAACTAGTTTGAGAGTCTATATGGAAATTTTGTGTTGGAAATTTTGCTATATTTTAAGAAAGCAGAATAGTATACAGGTATTTTACACTGTATTTGTCATATATTTGCATACAGCATTTTGGTATATGCTTTGAAAGCATAGATTTGGGGTTCTCATTTGTATTTCATTCCTGTCCTTACCATTGGGCAAGGTATTTAATGTCTCTGAGTCTCAACTACTCGTGAAATGGAGATAATAACAATACCCATTTTGTGGGAATAAGCTTAGGAATTCTCCATGCTTACACCAATGGGTTAACAAGGCATAAAGTACAAAGCCATAGGATGCTCACACCCCAGCTTGGGTAAACAAGATCAGGTAAATAAGTATAGAGGAGGTGGGGCAGAAGGCCCACTAAAGAGAGGAAGGGGCAAAGGTCCTCAACACATAGGTATAGAAATAAATAAGATTATGTATTCAGGATGGAAGCACCCTACAATTTAGTACTATAGCAGAAAGCTGCTTTCACAGGAAGGAAGGACCAAGTTAGGTAAGAAGGTAAATAGGGGTACAGACCACTGCACTGCGCTGCTGCTGTTGCTGCTGCTGTGGTGAAGCTGCCCAGAGCAGAGATGATTAACAAAAGAAAAGATACCTTGTTAACCCTGAGGTCATGTGTCCTACTTGTCTCATCTCCTAGGCTAGCTAAGATAAACAGAGGTGAAGGTGGTGCCTCATGTCTGCTGTAACAATCTTCTACCAGACTGCTCAGCACCAGGATTTTGTTTTGTATTAACCCAAACCCCTAACCCCAAATATTCCCAAAACCCCCTTTCCCTCACATCCCCAAATTAATGTTTACAGTTCCATTGTCTCTTTGTACACGTCCATCAACATGTTTGTAAACCTTCTGATCCTAATAAAAATGGGGCAGCAACCCTTATTCAGGGCTCTTGTCTTTTCCCGGACATTAGCCATCTCTCACATTTTAATCCTGCATCCCACTTTCTTGCTAGACAAGAAAGAACTTTAGACTCTGAGTCTACGACACCACCTCATACGGTTATTATGAAGAATAAACTAGGTAACACTTGTAAAGTTCCTAGAACAGTGCTTGTATGTATTATTCACCTAGAATCTTAAGTATTTACATCATCAACATCACCATCTTTATTTATTTGTCTTCAAACAAAAACCATCCTAATAAGTTTCATTCTTTTCTATAGGTCTGTATTGGGAGCTGAATATTGCTGAATGTAATGCATCATGTCAAGACATCTAATGCCCAAATTTCATGTTATAATCTGCTCTAAGTTATACATTCTCCATTAATGGTAATGTCTTAAGATGAAAAAGTTACTTCTTTTATTCTTGCCATCCATTTCCTATCATCTGTGGTATTGTCAAATCTTTTTCCTCCTATAAGATTAATGATATGGAAAGGAAAATCTCACACTCCAATTCTTGACAGTCACACTTTGTGTGAAGAATACATATTTGGTCTGTATTCTTTTCGTGGATATTAATTTTAGGCATTTGTGCTGAAGTTGGGGTTGTATCAAGCACCCTTAATTCTCTACTACATACCATGTCTAAGGCTAAATGAAAGAGCCAAGGGTTATGTGTTGTTCTATACTTCGTGGAGAGATGGTCCTACTCCTCTTTTGAACACACTGATTAAGAAAGAGAATAAGGGGTGCTGAGGTGGTGCAGTCAATAGAGCATGTGACTCTTGATCTCAGGACCATGAACTCAAGCCCCGTATTGGGCATGGAGCCTACATAAAAAGAATAAATAAGTATTTTTTAAACAAAGAGAAAGAGAATAAAGGGTGCTTTAAAATTTAGTGAGAAAATTTCTAGTGGGTTTTAGGTACAATGGCAGTCTCTTAATTCAAGGCCAAGTAATTCTTTTCAAAAAGCATAATTTTTCTTCTGAAGCTGACTCTTATCTATTTTAAGAAATCTGCTTGATACTTTCTGTGTAAGCCCTCCTTGGTATTAATGTTATAGGATAAGGCACATAAGGTGCTGGTAAGGCCGTTTTGTACTTTTCCCTGGATTTGATGCATGCTGGAAATTCTCTTCCTTTTTCAGGTGAATCAGACTGATCAGTCTTTTCAGAATATCTTTTGAGAAGGTTGAGAGTCAAAGCACAAGCACACAACCCAGGTGTTGTATGTGGACACTCTGGTTATGAATGTTGTCAGTCCTGTTATTTGACATAGAAAGACAGTTTTAGTTGAGTCTCATCAAATCACTGCACTTATAAATGTTTCTGTGGTTATAGTTAATGGCAGTTTCATAGATTTTTTAATTTAAAAACATTTTATATAAACATAAAGACAATAAGAGCAAAAATAATTGCTGTACATTCCCAGAAATACACTTTCTAAAGTCTTAACTTTTTTATAAAATCATATTAAAGAATTCCCATAGAGTAACCAAAAAATCCTGATACAAGCAGAACATAGTTTTAAATCAAATTTGATTTATAGTTGATAATAGAAACCAATAAATGTACCAGGAAAAGAGACATGCTGAGGAAGCAGTTCAGTCTTTTTTTTTCCTCTCAAGGTATCTCATTTGATTGTACTATTTTCAGAACGACATTCTGCTTACAGAAGAAGAACTCAGATGAACCCAGATACGAGGTCTCACTTGGTGTGGCATGATGCCTCTCTCCTTCACTTCATCACTTTCCAGCTATTGACAACCTTATCTTCTCCATAAAAGGTAATTACCTCTCAGAGACTCCCTAGTTCCTGATCTCCTTCTATACACTAATGGAAGCGATTATGATCATGGAATTCTTATGAAATTTTCAAGGGCTTTGGGGTGTTAAAGCTTAATTTAATCTCTTGATTCACTTCATTGAATAAGTCAAGAGTACTATCCCATGGGTACACATTAGAATCACCTGAGAAGCTTTTAGAAAATATACATGGATTCCCTTTCCCACCTGAGACATTCTGATTAAGTCAGGGCCCAGGCATCAATAGTTAATTTGGANTAGTGTCAAGGTTGAGAACTATGCAAGCTCAGAAGAGATATATGTACAACAGAGTTTTAAATGCTGCCTTCCTAATTCCTAGACTTGAATCTGAGCATTTACTAAAGGTTTAAAAATATTTAAATACAGATTCATTAAAAGTGCTTTTGCACAAAATTGTAGTCTGTAGAACGTGTTACATCTAAATAGCCTTAAGGAGGGGCACCTGGGTGACTCAGTCAGTTGAGTGTCTGACTTTGGCTCAGGTCATGATCTCTCGGATTGTAGGTTCCAGCCCTGCATCAGATTCTGTGCTGACAGCTCAGAGCCTGGAGCCTGTTTCGGATTCTGTGTATGTCTCTCTCTCTGCCCCTCCCTCGCTCATGTTCTGTCTCTCTCTGCCTCAAAAATAAATAAACTATTAAAAAAATTAAATAGCCTTAAGGAACTACCTTAAAAATAATATCCTACAAAAATTAAGATGTACTTTCATGTTTACCAAATGCCAAAAATAAGAGATAAAGTGAACTGTTTTATTAGTTAAGATGATTTTCCTTTAAAACACTTTACATGAGATGAAGAATGGCAGTTTTACTAGTTTTTCGAGAACAGATATAAACATGCAATATTCTGAGATTCAGATAGATCTGCACCTCCCAAGCTACCAAGAAATATCTCAAATCTAAAGATCCATTTCAGAGAATTTTTCAAGTTAAATGCATTTTTGCCAAAAATATGCAAAATAAATTTTACCCCACAGGTAATGTGTTTAGCTTACCTACTTTCTTCTGTCCTCAATCATCTTTGCAAGGGTCTAACCACTAAGAAGGTAGAGGAGCATGGCAGGCACTTGGTGATCACACTGAGAAGATATGGGCTCTACGTATTCTATCACAACCTAGTGTGAAAAACCTCCATGGAATAGGGGAACAACAACTGGCCTCTAGTTTAAAAGCAGCTCATGCAGCACTTGTGATATAATTCATGTACAACTACTATAAATGAAATAAAATATACACAGACAGAATGCAAAATGAGGGAATTTCTGTCACCTCGTAGGCTTCTGGGGTGAAGGACAATAGCTTTGTTCAATAAATATATCTTTTCTTGGCTCTCTGATTGCTTAACAACTATACTGACCAGGGTGATGAGAATAATGACAAAGCACAATGGAAGAAGAAATGAAGTTGAGTATAATCTTTCGAAGAGCTAGGATAAACACAGTTTCCTTTGTCATCAGCTTTGAGCTACCAAGGGAGGAAGACCTCTCCTCATTGCCCTTCCTCCCCTCACTCATGTGCCTGGTGCTTATGAGTAGTCTCTTATATGACCTTGCAAGAGTTTGGGTACACATGTGAGAGGGTTTAGCTCTTTCTGTCACCTTGGCCTTTCTGCCATAATAAACATAAGTCAGCTACTTTGTGTAAACTCACTGACGTCTTTTTAATGTAACATATCTACACCAATTACAACAGGAATTGTTAAGTTCACTTCTACAATTTTAAATAGAAATAATATTCTTCCTCTTTCCAAACATTCATTGGAAATGAATTGCAATTGGAAACATTTATTGGAAATGAATGTGTGCCTATTACACACATCATACAGTTCTAAATACCAAAAGCATTTTGCCATATAGGAAACCAAAGATAAAAAAAAAAAGTCTTATAACTACAGTTGACCCTTGAACACTGGTTTAAGAGCACTGACCCGGGGCACCTGGGTGGCTCAGTCGGTTAAGCGTCCGACTTTCGCTTAGGTCATGATCTCGTGGTTCGTGGGTTCGAGCCCCGTGTCAGGCTCTGTGCTGACTGCCAGCTCAGAGCCTGGAGCCTGTTTCAGTCTGTGACTCCCTCTCTCTCTGACCCTCCCCTGTTCACGCTGTCTCTCTCTCTCCTAGAAATAAATAAAACATTTAAAAAAAAAAAAGAGCACTGACCCTCCACACAGTAAAAATATCTGTGTATACCTTTTGACTCCTCAAAAAGTTAAATAGTATCTACTGTTGACTGTAAGTCTTACCCATAACATAAACAGTCAATTAACACATATTGTATATGCTATATGTATTATACACTATATTCTTAACTAAAGCAAGCTAGAGAAAAGAAAATGTTATTTAAAAAATGAGAAAATACATTTACAACATAGTACTTATCTTTTAAAAAAATTGTGTAAAAGTGAAACTGTGCAGTTCAAACCTATGTTGTTCAGGGGTCAGCAGTACATAAGATTCAGTTAATGGTTTTACAAAGTATAAATTATGGTTTTGCTTCATCTGCCTCATCAAGGTTTCTAGCTTCCCCCACCCTATCTTATTTGAAGTTGTTCACTTGTTATGCCATTTCGTATTGAGCAATCTAATCAATCCTTCATCTTTGCACAGCTATTGGTGCTCAACTCGTCTTCATTTCTGAGTTTTGTTCCTTTTATTATTCATTGTTGACTAATATCTCTGAACTGACTTTTACAACAGAGGCATAATAGATGACTTGTGTCTGCTACAAGATCTGTATCCTCTTCATGCTGACTTTTGAAGCACAGACCAGCTCTCTGAAAAATACCAGAGCCCTTTACAGCCAAAACTGTATTCATATAAGTAATTACATAACGCAAATTTGGTAAGAAAACATAAAATTGATTCTTCAACCAGGAGGGAACCAATAAGAGTCTGTGCTGGGAGCATTAGAAAAATAGTAAAGCTCATTTAGTCCAGTGATTGTCCAATGTCTGAGTTCTACAGAGCTTCTGGAGGTGATCACCCATCTTTACTGATTTATTCAGTTCTGTGCTCTGATTTCAGATCATATCAAACAACTTTAGTGAATACAGTGGAGAAGAAAAGTGAAGAAGAAAGTGTTTCTTATATGATTTTTATATGATCACTTACATATCCTGGTATTTCCTGAAATTGTGATGATTACCGTCAGTCTCCTGTCAGGAGACAAGTGGCATAGTGAGGAAAACTTTAATGAAACATCTATTCACTTAACACGAACAGGGTTATGGAAGATGACAAAGAATGAAGTACTCCAAGTCCAGCAACAGTAAGAACTTCAAATTTCCCAGAGACCGGCAGAGGCCACTGGGGAGAGGGATCACTAAATCTTATAAAGGTACTTTCAGCTTTAAGAGAAAGCCACAGCACAGAAGCTCCCAGAAAAGTGAAGTAGCCACTGCCAACCCAGAAGCCTGGTTTGGAGGGATCTAGTGGCATGACAGCAAAGTCTCCCCATACCCCACTCTCTTGAGCCCAACAAGAAGCCAGAAGATGAGAGTGTCCACAGTAGCTCTCCATAAAGCAGCACATCCTTTGGCATGGATGGATGCAGAAGCGCAAGTTGGACCCAGAAGAGCAAAAGCAGAAAACCAGCATCATCCTCCACTTTTCTGTTTCAACATCCAGTTATTTCTATGTTTGTATGAAAAACCAATATTCTAGGCATAGGAAAACAGTCCCATCAGTTACAGGATCATCATGGGGAGATATCAGTTCAGTCACACACAGCTCAAACCTAAAGTACACTGAGCAGTACAGTGAACTTCCTTAACTGCATGTAGTTTCAATGGCATGTGGAACCCCAGATGGACAGTTTCAGTTTAATGCCACTAGGGCTAGGTTTTCTAATGGAAGCATTTCTTCCTCTCTCTCTCTCTCTCTTTTAAATAAGTATTTTAATTTTTGTTTTCCCCCCAAATTTTTATTTAAAGACTAGTTACTTAATATATAGTGTAATAATGGTTTCAGGAGTAGAATTTAGTAATTCATCACTTACATATAACACCCAGTGCTCATCACAATTGCCTTCCTTAATATTCATCACCCATTTAGCCCATCCTTTACCTCCCTCCCTCCCTTAACCCTCAATTTGTTCTCTATCATTAAGATTTTCTTGTGGTTTTCTTCCTTCTTTCTTTTTTCCCCTTCCATATGTTCATTTGTTTTTTTCCTTAAATTCCACATATGAGTAAAATAATGTTCTATTTGTCTTTCTTTGACTTATTTTATTTAGCATACTACACTTTAGCTCCATTCATGTCATTGCAAATGGCAAGATTTCATTCTTTTTGATGGCTGAGTAATATTCCTCTGTGTGTGTGTGTGTGTGTGTGTGTGTGTGTGTGTGTGTGTGTGTCTTCTTTATGCATTCATCAGTCAGTGGACATTTGGGCTCTTTCCATAATTTGGTTATTATCAATAATGCTGCTATAAACATTGGGGTTCATGTGTCCCTTCAAAACTGTATGTTTGTATCATTTGTGTAAATACCTAATAGTGTAATTGCTGGATCATAGGGTAGTTTTATTTTTAATATTTTAAGGAACCTCCATACTGTTTTCCAAAGTAGCAGCATCAGTTTGCATTCCCGTCAAGATTGTTAGAGGGTTCCCTGTTCTCTGCGTCCTTAGCAACATCCCTTGTTTCTTGTGTTGTCAATTTTAGCCATTCTGACAGATGTAAGGTGGTATCTCATCATGGCTTTGATTTGCATTTCCCTGTATCTTTTAGCTATCTGTATGTCGTCTTTGGAAAAATACCTGTTTATGTCTTCTGCCCATTTCTTAACTGGATTATTTATTTTGGGGATGTTGAGATGAGATAAGTAATTTATTGACTTTGGATATTAACCCTTTATCAGATACATCATTTGCAAATATCTTCTCCATTCTGTAGGCTGTCTTTTAGTATTATTGATTGTTTCCTTTGCTAGGAAGCATTGGTCTTTTTGTCACCAGGTCCTTCAAACTTTTCAAGTCTAGGAAAGTAGGGATGGACCCAACAACTCCTGATTGTGCCATTTGGGGCAAAACTGACACCTTCTCCTGTTGGTGTACATCCCACAGACAGGTTAAAAACAATAACAACAACAATGCTTTGTACCTGAGATAAACCAAAAATAAGGTATATAGTTCTAATCTCAGAATACATAAAACCATAAGAATTTCCTATCAGTTGCTGATTCTCTAACAAAAATAAATTCAATATTCATGTCTAATAACTGAATGTATCTGAAGATATGCCATGCCTTTATGGGTATGATAATCATGTGAGAAAAATAACTTTTCATCATAAACAGATTAAGTTTAAACTTATTAACCTGACAGTTTTGTAGAAGTTTTTCCAATTTGAATGCTTGCTATGATTTGACTTGCTGAGTCTTCTGAAGTCTGACTTTCTTGCACTCTTCAAGGAAATATCTATTTTTGCTTTTGTAAGTGCTTTTATATTTCACTCTTCTTTTCACATGCCCCTGGACAACTCAGTGACATGTCAGGTTCCTAAACTTTTGGACAACTAATTTCTCAGCCTTGGTTATGCATGGACCTCACCAGGGCTGTTTATTACATTCTACTTTCAAGATCCATTTAGCATGTTAACATCACTATAATGGGCCAGTGTGATGTTCTATGGATCATTAACATAATCAAGGTCTCTCCAAACGATATGTTGAAAGAAAATAAGAAACCAAATATACCCAAAGGTTAAAACAACAACAACAACAACAAAGGCGCATTGTTGTCCTTATCATGTGAAGAAAGTTGCATAAAACAATTATCTTTGCTGATAAGATTTAGAAAGAAAATATTAGGTCATTAGGTGTATAGTAGATGCCAGGTACTACAGTGATTTACTTTAGTTAAAATATTATCCTGAGCAGCAGCACTATGCAAGTAAGTATTTAATAGGCCTTAGTCATTTTCCAAGATCCTTCTACTTTTTGCGCTGAAAATATAAGAAAATTAAATGAGATGTACTAAAAATCACAACCTTTCAGAAGCTGTATAGAGCCATTAATCTCTCATCTTGCGCCAGGAATATGGTTTTGCTTTGGTAAGTGACTAGGAGAAAGAGCATCCTAGAGGCTTCCCTCTATCTGGAAGTTAGAGGACTTGCTTACTAAATAACCATTATATAAATCAGGAAGCCAATGTGGAGATGCTGCATGTTACTAAGTATAACTATTCCCGTTTATATTCTGGGACTTAGAAAATTACCACAAAGTGTGTTCACATTACCACAGGATACAATATGAATTGAATTCAAGCCTAGTACATTTCACTTATATTATATATGGTACACACTCTGAGTGATGGATCACAGTGGCTTTCCAGGAATCTTAGAGGTAGGATGTGAATGTTTTTCTTTCCTTAATGGGCAATAATTCTGGCAAATAACTCTGGTAAACTCTAGCAAATAACTCAGCATGCCCTTCTGGGGAAGGCTTAGAGATGCACAGTACATATCTGGAGCTGTGTGGCCAGGTCCATCCTCAAAATGAACCAACATACTCCTCAAAGAACCTTAATTATGTGAACTGGCCTTAGATCTAGTCACTAAGAAGAAAATTCTATAAATCTCCATAAGGCAACTGGCGTCAGTTTTCTGTCCAGTATGCTTACAGTTTTTCTGCCTTGAAAATTTTTAATCAAATTGGCAGTCTGTTTTATTTTTAAGAAGTCCATAGGTTATTAACCATAACAGTTATGTGGGTCAAAACAGTAATTCAGAGAACAGTTGTGTCCTTCAACCCCCACTACCATACTAAGAAGTGTGGGATAAAAATAATAGCAAAGCACGACCTGGAGAGCTACAAGAGATAGACTCTGTTTAGGGAGAAGTACAAAGGGAAGACAAAAGGGTGAGACAAAAACAGCATATTTCTAAAGGAATTGAATCTGAGGCCTCTTGTGCACTGCGGGTAGTTGTAGTGATAACAAACTTCAAAACCGGCCTAATCTCTAACTAAATTAATGCAAAATTTCATACATTTCAATTCTACTTCTGGATATGCAACCAAAAGAATTGAAAGTGGAACCTTGAAGAAACATTTACACACCTATGTTCATAGCAACATCATTCATAATAGCCAAGAGGTGGAAGTAACATGGATGTCCGTCAATGGATAAATGGATGGAGAAAATGTGTTATGTTCATAAAATGAACTATAATGCAGCATTAAAAAAGAAGGAAATCCAATCACATGTTACAATATCAGATGAATCTTGAATACATTGTGAAGGGAAATAGCCAGTCACAAAAGGATAAATATTGTATGATTCCACTTATATGAGGTCTCTAAAGTAGTCATATTCATAGGTATAAAAAGTAGAATGGAGGTTACCAGAGACTGGGAGTAAGGAGTAAATGGGAGTTGTCATGTAATGGGTACAGAGTTTCAGTTCTTCAAAATGAAAAAGTTCGGGAGTTCTGTTTCAAAATAATGTAAACAGAGTTAACACTACTGCACTGTACAGTATAAATGGTTAAGATGATAAAATTTATGATATACTTTTTAAAAAAAATTTTTTTTAAAGAGCTACACTAAATGCTTAGCAGAAGAAAGGGCATGCTCTTCTCCAGGCATGAAAGCTATTTACCTCAATAGCTAATATCCTATAAAATATCTGACTTTCAATAAAAAATTGAATAAAAAGGGAGTAAAAAAATCTGATGAGACAAAACAATCAGAAACAAATTCACATATGACACAGATGTAGGGACTATCAGGAAATTTAAAATAATTATTATTAATGAAAAAAATAGAGAACATTTAAGACCCAAGAGGTTTTCATGAGAATGAAGAAAAAGAATAAAAAACACAGCTACAGATATGGAAAATATCCTCAACAGGCTCATCATTACATTCAACACAACAGAGAGAAGAATCTGTAAACTTAGAGATAGTGAAGTAAAAATTAGTAAAGGCAAAGAGAAAAAAAGAGTAAAAGAAACAAATAAACAAATAATAAGCAACCAAAAATAAATAAACCAAAACCTTATTAGTCAACAACAACAACAACAACAAAAACCAGAACAGAGAATTCAAGAGATATATGATGTAGCATATGAGTAACTGGAAATTACAGTAAGAAAAGAGGGATTGGGACAGTGAAAGGGTTGAAAAATAGGGATTGAAAATTTTCTAAAATGAATGATATGTATCAAAACACTGGAGAGAAACACACACACACACTACAAACACACACACACTGCACATAACCTAAAATGGAAGGATAAAAATGAAAGTAAACTTCTCATAAAAAATCACACAAACAATAAATGAAAGAGTATGCTTAAAGTGTAAAATGATAAAAGAAAAATAACCTGTCCGTCCAGAATGATTGGTATATTTTGGTATTATCCTTTAAGAATGAAGAAATGTGTGGGCACCTGGTTGGCTCTGTCAGCTAAGCATCTGACTTCTCAAGTCATGATCTCAAAGTTCATGAGTTTAAGCCTTGCACCAGACTCTCTGCTGTCAGCACAGAGCTCACTTTGGATCTGATCCTTTGCCCCAGCCCTATTTCCCATTTCTCTCTCTCAAAAACAAACATTTTTATTAAAAAAAGAATGAAGAAATATGAAATGGCATCACAGTTGGCTATCAATTCTATGAGACTTGAAAACAAGTATAGGAATGTACAATTATAGTTGATAGGATAAGTAGACAAAATATCAGTAAGGTTATATGCAGATAACCAGAAACATTATCCATTCCATCTGATCTAATTGACATTACAAAGCAATCCACCTAATAATATCAGGAGATACATGAAATATTCACTAAGGCATAGCACATCCAGACCATTACAAAAAAGTAACAAATTTATAAATATAGAAATCATGCAAGGTATATTTTTAATCCCCTAAAAATTAAACTAGAAATCAATAAAAGAAGATATCTGACAATCCCAATATTTTTGAAATTAAAAAATGCTAAAGTTAACCCATAAGCTATAAAGAAATCTCAAGAAAAACGAAAGTAATATTTTGAAATAAAAGTGAAAAAAATGTCACCAAAATATTAGCAAACTCTGTTCAACAATGTCTAAAAGAATTACACATCATTACCAAGTGGGATTTATTCCAGATACTCAAGGCTAATATATCATTTGAAAAACAATTAATATCATCCATCACATCAACAGGTTAAAGATGAAAAATAATATGATTATGTGAATAGATTTTTAAAAAGTTGATAAAATCCAATACCCATGCATGATAAAAATTCTTAGCAAATTAAGGAATAGAGGGAAACTTTCTCAAAGGTATAAAATATATCCTTAAAAAGTCTTACAGCTAATATCATTCTTAATGTTTATAAGCTAGAGGCTTTCTTGCTAAGAGCAGGAACAAGGCAAAGATGTCTCTCTCAACTCTTCTGTTAAATAACCTGCTGGAAGACCTAGATAATTCAATAAGACAAGAAAAGGATTGCAAGAGTAATAAAACCATCTTTGTTCACACATGACATAATTGCCTATGTATACAGTCTCAAAGAATCAACAACAGAAAAAGTAAAACTAGGAAGTGATTATATCAAGGTTGCAGTGCATGAGGTTAGTATACAAAAATCTATTACTTTCTTATGTATCAGCAAATGAACAATTAGAATTTGAAATTTAAAACACAATACAATTTACATTGGTACTCCCTCAAAAGAAATAGGTATAAATCTAACAAAATTTGCATAAGACCTATCAATAGATGTACGAGAGTTCTCTAAGGAAAACAAAAAAATAATGAAATAAATCAAAGAAATGTTAAATAAATAGAGAGGTATTCCACATGTATGAATGAGAAGACAATCCTGTCAAGATGTTAGTTGTTTCTAACATAATCTGTAAGTTCAATGTAATCCCAATAAAAATCATAGCAAATTGTTTTGTTGATATCAACAAGATGATTCTAAAGTTCATACAGAGAGTCAAAAGATCCAGAAAAGCAAACACAATATTGAAGGAAAAAAATTTTGGAGTACTGATTCTACACAACTTCAAGACTTACTATAAAGCTACAGTAATCAAGATAATGTGGTTTTGGTGAAACAATAGATAAATAAATCAATAAAACTGAATAGAGCTCCCCTAAAGAGTCTTGTAAATATGGCCTTTGACAAAGGAGCAAAATCAATTCAACGGAGAAAAGATCATCTTTCCAACAAATGAATATCCACATTAAAAAAATAAAAGCAAGCAAAAATCTCACAAACCTTATACCTTTCACAAAAATTAACTTTAAATGGATCATAGACCTAAATGTAACATACAACACTATTAAATTCCTAGAAGATAATATAGAAGAAAATCTAGGTAACTTTGGGTGTGATGATGAACTTTTAGATATAACACCAAAAACATGATCCATGGAAGAAAAATTTGATGAGTTAGTGGCACCTGGGTGGCTGTCAGTTAAGCATCTGACTTTGGCCCAGGTTATGATCTCATGGTTTGTAAGTTTGAACCTCACAAGGGGCTCTGTGCTGACAGCTCAGAGCCTGGAGTCAGCTTCAGATTCTGTGTCTCCCTCTCTCTGCTCCTCCTCCCTGCTTTCTCAAAAATAAATAAACATTTTAAAAATTTAAAAAATAAAAATTTGATGAGTTATACTTCATCAAAATTTTTAAAATTATGCATTGCAAAATATTATTAAAAAATAAGAAACCACAGACTTGGAGAAAATATTTGCAAAATGCATTTCTGATAAAGGACTAGATTCTAAAATAACAAAACTCTTAAAACAACAATAAGAAAACTATTTTTTAAAATAGAGAAAAGATCTGAATAGACCTCTCAACAAAGAAGATACACAGATGGCAAGTAAGTACATGAAAAGATGCTCAACATCATGTGTCATTAAAGAATTGCAAATTAAAACAACAATGAGATAACACTATACACATATTGGAATGTCTGCAATCCAAAACACTGACAACACCAAATGCTGGCA
Source organism: Crocuta crocuta (assembly GCF_008692635.1). NCBI lineage: Eukaryota > Metazoa > Chordata > Mammalia > Carnivora > Hyaenidae > Crocuta > Crocuta crocuta. Next base: position 126,915 of record NW_027527935.1, read on the forward strand.
AGAATATGGAGTAACAAGTGCTCTCATTCAGTGCTGGTGGGAATGCAAAATAGTACAGCTACTTTGGAAGACAGTTTGAAGGTTTCTTACAAAGTCAAACATATGTTTACCATATGATCCAGCAATTGCACTCTTAGGTATTTACCCAAATGAGTTGAAAACTTATGTTCACACAAAAACCTGTACATGGGTAATTTTAGCAGTTTTATTCATAACTCCCAAAATTGCAAACAATCAAGATGCCCTTTAATAGGTGAATGGATACACTGTGGTACATCTAGAGGACTCTAGTTGCTGGCGAGGATGTGGAGAAATGAGCACCCTCTTACACTGTTGGTGGGAATGTAAACTGGTGCAGCTCCTCTGGAAAACAGTGTGGAGGTTCCTCCAAAAGTTAACAATAGAACTCCCCTATGGCCCAGTAATAGCACTGCTAGGAATTTACCCAAGGGATACAAGAGTGCTGATGCATAGGGGCACATGTACCCCAGTGTTCATAGCAGCACTTTCAACAATAGCCAAAACATGGAAAGGGAAAGAGCTTAGGTGTCCATCAATGGACGAATGGATCAAGAAGTTGTGGCTTATCTACACGATGGAATACTACATGGCAATGAGAAAGAATGAAATCTGGCCATGTGTAGCAACATGGATGGAACTTGACGGTGTTATGCTGAGTGAAATAAGTCAGGCAGAGAAGGACAAATACCATATGTTTGCACGTATAGGAGGATTAGGAGGAACTAATGGAGGACTGTGGGGGAGAAGAAAGGGGGAAATAGTGGTGGAGAGGGAGGAAGGCAAACCATGAGAGACTCTTGAATGCTGAGAACAAACTTAGGACTGATGGGTATGGGGGAAAAGGGGATGATGGGCATGGAGGAGGGCACTTGTGGGGATGAGTACTGGGTGTTATATGGAAACTAACTTGAAAATAAACTATTTGTAAAAAAAAAAAAAAACTGTGGTACATCTATACAATTGGATATTAGTCAGTGATAAAAATAAATGCGGTACTAAACTACAAAAAGACATGTAGGAACCTTAAATGTACATTATTAAGTGAAAGAGGCCAAATTGAAAAGGCTATATATGATCCTAATTATCTGACATCCTGAAAAGACAAAACTACAAAGATGGTGAAATTTAGTAGTTGACATGGGTACAAGGAAGAGGGATATGAATAGGCAGAGTACAGAGAATTTTCATGGCAGTAGAACTATTTTGTATGACTCTGCAGTGGTGGATATGTGTCATTGTACATCTGTCAAAACCCATAGAATGTATAATACAAAAAGTGAATAGTTATGCAAATTATTTGCTTTAAGAATATATCAACATTGGTTACTTATAACAAATGTGTCACACTAATGCCAGATGTTAATAATAGTGTAAACTATATATGTGTACCAGAGAGATGAGAGGTAAACTGGCATTCTCTGAACTACCATTCAAAATTCCTGTAAACCTAAAGTGTTCTAAAAATTAAAGTGTATTAATTTAAAAGAAGAAAAAAGATTCTCTATTTCTTCCCGTGTGAATTTTGGTAGTGAGTGTGTGTTTAAGAATTTGTCCATTTCTTCTAAGTTGTCCAATTTGTTGGCATATAATTTTTCATAGTATTCCCTGATAATTGCTTGTATTTCTGCGGGGTTGGTTGTAATGAAGAAAAAAGAGAATGAAAAACATCAAAATTAGGAAATACAGATAAACAAATGTTGTAGGAGGAAATTTATAACATTAAATGTTTGTATTAGAAAGATTAGGAACTTCATATTCTACTTAGAAAAACTAGAAATGAGAGAAGGAAAAAATTAAAGCTAAAACAAGCAGGAAGAATGAAATAAGACAAATTAGAGCAGATCAATACACTTGATAAAAAATGTAAAAACAATAGGGAAAATTATCATAGTTGGTTCTTAAAAGAGATTAATATAATAGATACCACCTCTAGTGAGGATCACAAAGAAAAAGGAAGACACAAATTACCAATGTCATGAAATAAACAGGCAACATCAATACTGATCCGACAAACATTTAAAAAATAACAGAATCCTGAGGCGCCTGGATGGCTCAGTCAGTTAAGTATCCGGCTTTGGCACAGGTCTTGATCTCATGATTCCTGAGTTCAAGCCTCACGTTGGGCTCTGCACTGACAGATCGGAGACTGGATCCTGCTTCAGATTCTGTGTCTCCCTCTCTCTCTCTGCTCCCCCCCAACTCGTGCTCTCTCTCTCTCTAAAAACAAATATTTTTTAAAAGTAACAGAATCCCACAAGCATCACTGTGGCCTTAAATTTGAGAACTTATATGAGATAGACCAATTCCTTAGGAGACTCAAATTACAAAAACTCACTCAAAAAGAAATAGATAACCTGCTCTATACTTATTAAATAAATTGAATGTGTAGGTAGAAACTTTCCCTCAAAATAGAAAAAAAAAACCCAAAATTCCATGTCCAGATAGTTGACCAAGATGACCAATGAATGCGTAAAAAATTGTGATATATAATACAATGGACTATTATTCAGTAATGAAAACAAATGAGCTAATGAATCACATAATAAATATTAAATAAATTGGCCCATATATAAATTGAATTGATAAGTATGGATCAATATTAAATTGTGCAAAGTGAAAGAAGCAAGACCCAATAGGCTACATGGTTCCATGTATATACATTTTTTAAGAAAAAGCAAAATCAGGGGGTTGCCAGGGATTGATGCAGGCGAAGTTGACTCTAAAGGGAACACATATGGAAAATTTAGAGTAATGGAACAGTTTTATATGTTACTATGGTGGTAGATATATGAATCCATGCATTTATTAAGACTCATAAAACTATACTCTACAGTGAACTTAACTGCATGCGAATATCAAATAAGTCATGGAGGATTTGTGAGATACCAGGACTGGATGCACACTATATAAAGGAATCTAACTGTATTGTAAATGTATGCGTAGTCTCATTAAATTGAGTGTGGCAAGGGATGCTGGAGTGGCTCAGTCAGTTAAGTGTCCAACTCTTGATTTTGGCTCGGGTCATGATCTCACAGTTCCTGAGATAGAGTCCCCATCAAGCTGTGTGCTGATAGCAGGAAGCCAGCTTGGGATTCTCTCTTTTTCTATCTGCCTCTCTCTCTCTCAAAACCAAACAAACAAGCAAGGAAACAAACATTTAAATTGAATATGGCAAAAATGAGTTGACCTAAGAAACTTTGGAAAACTGTTTTGACTAAATATGGTGAGGTTAAAGACTAAAAAAAAAAAAGAAAGGAAGGAAGGAAGGAAGGAGGGAAGGAAGGAAGAAAAATAAAACCCTGTACATAAAGTTACAGTAGTGGGTTTGAGTTATGAATCATGAATTAAAGTTGCATGTACAATAGAGTTAAATAAATAAATTGTAGAAAATGAAAACTAGGTTTCTTGTCAGATATAAAGTTAATAATATGTAAGGAGAGGGAAAGATAGAATAACCCCTGAGGTGCTGAGTTGGAATTATCATGAACTCATGTTAATTTTTATCTCTATGTCAGTTTTATAGGTATGTAGGTAGGCAGGTAGAGATAAATAGAAAATGCATTATGTGTACATGGATAATATACATATAAATTTTATCTAGCTACCCACTGAGAGGGTGTAGAAGCAGTAACAAGCCTACAGTAATGATAAACCCAGCACCCAGATCTTGGTTTCCAGTTTCATTCTCCAACAAAAAGAACCAAGTTTACTTGGGAAATGGTTGATTCTAGGGTTGGGGAAGGGAAAATACAAATAGGTTTAGTGCATCTTGCAGTGCCAGAAAGTAATTTTGGAAGTGCTTTAAAAAATGTTAGATATAAAAAGAATATATAGACCATCCTGGAAGAGTTCCCAATAGTCAAATTTGGAGCACTTTGAACAATAATATAAATAATGAAAATGTTGAATTACAATCCAAAGAAAAAAAATCCATAACGATATAAATAAATAACTGAATATGTAAATAAATGTGAGAATATACAAATCTTTCTTGCAAAAGAATTCCAAATAATTTACAAATACTCTCCCTTCCAAAAAATAGAACTTAATTCCCTTCTTGGGTTTGGGTTAGACTTAATGACTATTTCCCAAATAAGAAAGTATGGAAAGGAGGAAAAAAATGACAATGTTATAGTGGAGAAACTTCATCAATACTAGCTTAACCAAGTTATCTACATTAATATCATCAATAATGAGTTAGTTACTATCTGGTACTGTCTGACACGATGTGATGAGAAAAACTTTACCTTTATGGTATCCTTCCTCAAAGTCCTTAACCTTAATCTAATTATTAAATCAATAGACAAATCCAAATGGAGACACACATTACAAAACACTTGACTAAATACTCAAATACTCTCTACAATAGTCAAGATCATGGGGGAGGGAGAGATTAGGATACTGTCATAGATCGGAGGAGACAAAAGAGAATAAATGCAACATGGTATCCCTGGATTGGATCTGGAAACATAGCAAAACAAGAGAGAGAAAAAAATAGCTAAATTCCAATGAAGTCTATAGTTAGTTAATTGTATTGTGTAATGTTAATTTCTTAGTTTTGGCAAATTTACCATGGACATACATAATGCTAATATGAAAGAAAGCTGAGTGAAGCATATACGAGAACTCTCTGTACCAGCTTTGCAAATTTTCAGTAAATCTAAAAATACTCCAAAATAAATACGTTTTTCTTTTAAAAAGCACTCTAATTGCCAATCCATCCTCCAACTTTTTAGTTTCATTATCTGGTTTCTGCCATTCCAGAATCATATTATTCTGAGAACAGGGAATCCAGTATCCAGTATAATACCTTCTACTGTTAATTTCCAATTACGAAAGAGAGCCATCATTTTTCTGGTATACTTGTACCATTTACACCAATGTATTCTTTGTGTCTTGGTGAAAAGAGTGTCTTCCAGGTCCTCTGTGAAGAATGGCTGAATAGTTTGCACATAAGAGATCCACTCCAACATGACCATTTACTGAACTCTTATGCTTCTTCCTCTAGAGGTTGCCAGGAAACTTTTGACTTCTCAGTCTCATTATTTGTGGGCAAAAGCTGAATGCAGCTTTTAATTACACAACTTAGCAGACTGGTGGTATCATTTCACCTGGGTAAGCCAACAAATTACACCCATGTGAATATGTCTGTATTAATAATTTCAGTTGATTCTCATCTCAAATTTTGTTCATTTTGTTAAAATATTCGTAAAATTCATTCTCATCCATCTTTCCTCTGACTCTTGCAGATAAAAATTGGTAAGTTCTTGCAGCTCTTTTGGTATTTGTATTATCTTTCTAAAGATGACTTGTTCTTTGTCTGGTTTTGCTGGGATCTAATGCCCATTATGGATCTGGATGCCATGATGAAAGCTGAGAAAAATTAGCATCTCCTTCTGAGGAAATTGCCTTAGATACAATCAGTGAAAAGACTTTTTCCTGAAGAAAATAGGTCCCCCAGACTTGATGGTGGGAGAGGGAGCTCAGAAGAAAAGTTAATGTGGAATGTGGGGTCAAAATGCTCAGCTTTGGGGACCCTGGGTGGCTCAGTTGGTTAAGCATCTGACTTCGGCTCAGGTCATGATCTCGCGGGTCGTGGGTTCGAGCCTGTTTCAGATTTTGTGTCTCCCTCTCTCTCTGACCATCCCCTGCTCACGCTGTCTCTCTCTCTCTCAGAAATAAATAAAACATTTAAAAATTTTTTAATGCTCATCTTTATTTATACTTGGCCAAATTCTACCCCTGCATTAGATACTTATTGCTGTATAACCAGACTACTGCAAAACTACTGGCTTAAAACTACAGAAATCTAATGTCTTGTGATGTTTGTGTCAGAAGTATGGGCATGAATTAGCTGAGATCTCTGCCTCAGGGTCTAACAAGCTGCAAGTAAAATGTCAGCTGGGTCTGCTATCTTATCTGAGGCTCAGATGGGGAAGGATCTGGTTCCAAAATCATGTGGTTGTTGATAGCATTTCTTATAGCTGTCAGACTAAGAGACTCTGTGTTAGAGGCCACCTTCAGCTCTATTTCATATGGCCCTTTCCATATGGTAGCTCACAATATGGCAGGTCACTTCTGCAAAGTCACAGAGAGAGAGAGAGAGAGAGAGAGAGAGAGATATTCTCCTAGCAAGACAGATTTCAATCCTATGAATGTAATCACATGGACCCCATCACCTTTGCCATCTTCCAATGTTTGGAAGGAAGTCACAGTTCCTACTCACACACAAAGGGAGTGGATTATGTAAGAGTGTGAACACTGGGAGGCAGTGATCATGAAGGCCACTATAGCATCTGTTCAGCACAATGTCCATCCCTCATCTTCTCCACCAGTACCCTGATGTTAATATAAGGGACTTGGCAAAGTTGTATATTTAGGTGGAACTGAAAGTCTTGTGCATTATGAATGGGGATGTAAATTGGTGCAGCCAGTATGGAAAACAGTGTGGAGGTACCTCAAAAATAAAAAATTAAACTACTAAATGACCCACCAATCTCACTTCTAGGTATGTATCTGAAAGAAACAAAATCATTATCTCAAAGAGAGATGTGCAACCTCATGTTCATCACAGCATTATTTGTAACAGCTAAGATGTGGAAATAACTTAAGTGCCCATTTAGAGATGAATGGCCAAATAAAATGTCATATATGTATACAATGGAATATTATTCACTCATAGAAAAGAAGGAGATCCTGGCATTTGCAGCAACATGGATGGAACTTGAGGACATTGTAGATTTTTAAAATAGTTTATTGTCAGGTTGGTTTCCATATAACACCCAGTGCTCATCCCCACAAGTGTCCTCCTCCATGCCCATCACCCCCCTTCCCCTGCCCCTCATACCCATCAGTCCTCAGTTTGTTCTCAACATTCAAGAGTCTCTCATGGTTTGCCTCCCTCCCTCTCCCCCCCATTTCTCCCCTTCTTCTCCCCCACAGTCCTCCGTTAAGTTCCTCCTAATCCTCCTATACGTGCAAACATATGGTAGCTGTCCTTCTCTGCCTGACTTTTTTCGTTCACTCGAAACACTCACTCGAGGACATTATGTTAAGTGACATAATTCAAAAAAAGACAAATACCTTATGATGTCACTTATGTGCAAAATCTAAATATAAAAGAAACTTACAGATACAGAGGACAGATTGGTGGGGTTGAGCGGTAAGGGGAATGGGTAAAGGTGATCAAAGGTACAAATGTCCTGTTATAAGACAGATAAGCCCTGGGATGTAAATGAGTTTTGGGATTATGACTATAGATAATAATACTGTATTGTATATTTGTAAGTTGCTAATTGTAACTATGTGAAGTGATGGGTGTTAACTAAAGTTATTGTGGTGATCATTTTGCAATATATACACATATCCACTTATTATGCTTCATGCCTGATGCAATATGTCAATTATATCTCAATAAACCCAGGGAAAAAAGTCATCACCAACCAACAACTTCTTCCAGAATAGGTAAAAAAAAAGTGAATACATAAATAGCAAAGCAACTCTACAACTAACAGCAGAACCAGGGCTTGGTTTTCACATCTGTTCTGCAGTAAAGAAAGTAAAGGTATAACTCACAAAGATGCAGATTTTTCTACATGTTTTGAGCTGGACACATCACACCTTCAAATTCACCTTTTCCTTTTGTACAGTTTCTAGGTCCACCTAGAACAACCACATAGCTCCACAACGTTATAATCACCCTTGTTGTCATAGTAACTAAGTTTCGGTCACTTGACTGCTCAATGCCTTGCTTTCATGGTTCTTGATACTTATAATTAAACACATATTGGATTGTGCAAAATCCTTTTATGTCTGAAACTTTGATTCTCTTTTACACTACTGAAGATTAAATGTAGATTTACCATAAAACACAGTAACTCAAGAAAATTAGTACCTATGCAAACTTCACTTTCTTAACAAAAAGAGTAAGCATCTACAGTTTTATTGGTGTGGAATGACACCTAGCCACTGTATGCTACATTTTTTTTTTTTTACAATGAACAATGGGAAAGATCTTTAACTTCTCAAAACAAGTTTAACTACCTACAATCCAGAGTAAACCAAGTATTTTTCCTCCTTCCCACAATGTCTTTAAAAAGCAGTAGCAATCTTGTAAAGGGAAATCATCTCTACTTTCCTCCATGGGTCATCTGGTTGGATCCAGGAAGGAAAAACATGAAAAGGAAGAAATCAATCTTGGATTTCTGTGAAATTTTGTGTATAGGGCCGTTGTTTGTAGTCAATAAAGTGACACAGCAACAAAAGGTTGAAGTACGTTTTGAGCCTTGGGCAGAGGGGAAATGATAGAATGCAGAGCAGTGTCACTACCTGAAGCTGTCAGAAAGTGGAAACATGGGAGTCAGAGTGGGAAATACCTCCCTAGGCCAGAAAGACCAAGGGATGGTGCACAGAGAAGTTGGCCATTGAACCAGAAGGCAAGAAGAACATAAAATAAAACCTCATTACTAGAAATCAGTAAGACCAGGAATCAGGAGATCTAGGTACTAACCCCCCAGCACTGCACTGTTAGCAATACTTCATTTTTATGGGTGTCAGAGCAAGTCTATAGATAGATGGAGTATTCTCCCATTCCCCTTCCAAGCCAGCATTTTATATGCATGGCTTAAATAACCCCAGTTGAATGTGTCATGGATGCCATAATTTTCATTTCTCTTTTTGTCTAAAGTTTATCCAACATTGTCAAATAAAGAAAGAGACAACATGCTTTCCCAGAAAAAATGATATTCTTCTTGTCACTGTACATGGTGTTCCATCATGGCCTCAATTTTCATTTTGCTTTATGTTCTGTGGACCTGAATCTTATTGTGGATTGTCAACCTGATGAAGTGTAAACTAATTCAAACTTAGAATCTGATATACTATATACACTTGATTATATACACTTAAAACAGTTAAGTAGACTGTTAGATATTCCAACCTCAGAACTAGGATGTGTTTATAAAAATAATTTCTCTAGGGCACCTGGGTGGCTCAGTCCAGTAAGCGGCCAACTCTTGATTTCGACTCAGGTCATGATCTTACAGTTCGTGAGTTTGAGCCCCACATCAGGCTCTGTGCTTCTGTGCTTACAGCAGATCCTCTCTCTCTCTCTCTCTCTCTCTCTCTCTCTCTCTGCCTCTCTCTCAAAAATAAATAAACATTAAAAAAATAGTTTCTCTGATGGTGGCTATTTTATTCTGAAACAAGTCAGTACTTATTTTTTGTACCCCACCAGCCCATTTCAGGGTACTCTGAATCAGTAGGATGTCCTCAAACCCACCTCCATGGCAGCTGGTATTTCAGGTAGTAACTAAGTTATTTTGCAGTTACTCAGTTTATAATACTGATATATATTGGAAGAATCAGTTTATCCAAAACCAAGTAAAATCTAAAACCTCTACCTAAGGAACTCTCTAGGGGTAAGGAGTGGCATCAACTTCTTACTTAGTGGACTTCCCACCTCTCTTTTGGAGATTCTCTGGTGACAGGGAAGGCTGACCTGGAGGCTGCTTCCCACCATGTCTGTGTCCAGGTGGGGTCTACACAAGAATGTTCATGCCTATACTATTATCTACAGTTTATAGACCTATGATTCTATGAAGCAAGAATTACGATCACCCCCACATCATCAGTGAAAAAATAATGGTCCCAATATGAACTAACTTTCACAGGTTACAGGCAGAGGGGCAGGGCTGGGGCCTAGATGCAGACTGGAGTCTGACTTTCTAGGACACAAGTAACTGTGCTCCAGCTGAGAGTCCTGAGGGCACCGTCCATCCGACAGTCAAAAACAGCAACCAGCCTATTGTCCCCAAAGTCTGTGACTCTGCCTTTTGATTCTTTTGCAAGTACCAAGATGTTCATTGTAAATCAGAAACCTGGGAGTCATTTTTATTGCCTCCTCACCTTCACTCCTTACAATCAAGGGATTACCAAATTCTGCTGATTTTTCTCCCTTAATATACACCACTATGTTATTTGCCCCTTTAATATTTCAGTTAAAGGCAGTGTTAAACAGAGACTTTGGATCAAGATTGTCTGTTTTTTTTAATTGAAAGTAAACTTTATTCAAACTACTCATCCAAAAAAACATATTCAGTAAATATGGCAATGTAACAACAAATTTCTGCTCATAAGCCTTTGAAATACTCAAGTAATCTTCAATGATGTTGATCAGGAAATTCTTTTATTGGTGGGAAGAAATTATTTCTCCTGTCTCCAGAATTATATCACCTGGGAATATTCTGAGTCTTGTTTTAATGATGGCTCTAAATGTGTGATATTGAGTGAGGCACTTTTCTTCTCTGTGCTTCAATTTTCTCTTTTAAAAAAGTGAGCTACTCTATAGCATTATGTGAAGATTAAGATATGCGAAATTCTTATAATAGTACACACAAAGAGTGAACATTAAATATATGTTTGCTGCTGTTACTGTGTGGTTGTGCCTGACTTCTGGAAAGTGTGCTCATTCTACATTCAGAATGCAATTCAAAATCGAGATTTCTTCAGGCATTTTTCTGAATAATGGTACTCAAGCAATTCAAGAGCATAGGAGTGTATTGGCTATAATCTCGGGCACTTGGCTGGAAGGTAACATTAAGCCTCAGTGATACTGACTACATGGACAAACCAGTTGCAGAAGACAGAGCTGTAAGAAGTTGCCTAGAGTAGAGGCTGAAGAGTTCCAAGAGATGAAACACAGTAGAGGGAGACAACACAGAGAGGAGAGGAGATAGGCTGGACTTAAAGGCATCTAGCCAGGATAGAACTTCTGAAGGACCAGTGCCTACTTTAATAGGGGAAGCTGGTGTCAGTTTCTCTAAAAAGGATTTTGACAATAGTTGTCCAACAGAATATCAGGGGCCTGCTTAAATACTTCAGAAAAGGGCCACAACTTTAGTAGGACACTAGATGTTGAAAAGAACAGAAGAGTCTGGTAAGAAGTGCATGACTTGGAGGACATGCAGGGACCAGAGCTCATCCATAATAGCCACGATATCAGGAAAATGGCAACAAGGATATTGTGGACCTCTGAGACTCATATTTGCTTGGTCAAGATGAACTCTAGAGTCACGTTGTTCTTCCTGTCCCCTCCCCTGGTACATGACCCTTGGACCCCACACTGCTGAACCTGCCCTACAGTACTAACTGTTCTCTCTCTGACCTCCCCATTCACTTCACTGCCCTGGGTTCTCTCAGCTTTATGGCCTATGATGGCCATGCAACCACAGAGAGGCCTAAGGTTTCAAGTCATTGTAAACTATGAGTTTCCATAATCTCATTTGTCCCTATCATATGAGTAATCCTAGAGCATCCCTTCATGCTGAAGAGTAAAAAGTAAGCTGAAAGATCATATTGCCAGGTAGAATATTCACAACCAGACTGGCTGCCAGGGTCTACTAAGGTTAGGGTTAGTTGTACAACCAGCTTTGCTGAGCTCAGTAAAAGCACTTCTTTGTAGGTTGGGGAATAGAGAAGAAGAAAGTTGGAAAGAGAAAGAACCCTAATTTTTTCTCTTTCTTTATAAGTATATAGTAGGGAGAAGGCAACTTGATGGCATTTATTAAAACTTTTAAAATCTATAACATGTGCACAAAATAAGCACCCTGACAGTAGGAATTTGATTTTCTTCACTACCATACACTGCCATGAACCCCAGAATCTAGAACAGTAGGTTCAAAATCTTTTACTCCAAAATATTTGTGGAATGGACTTAAACTGATGACTCAACCATTCTACTTCTTAGAATTTAGTTGCACTATTCAGCTGTTGCAATAGTATTGAATGACCCTAATATCCCAAAGTGATATAATAAGAAATATCTCTTTCTCTGTTACCACCACTTGGGGGCTGTAGGTCAACTCTGGTCTTCTCTGCATGTGCTCCCATGCTAGAGCCATGGATGGAAGAGAAGCAGCCTGTATATCAGATATGCTGTTCCTGAGGAAGGGAGAGAAAAAGCAGCAGGTGGAGTGAACCACACTACCCCAAGCAGAGTGTCTCTTGTGATATGGTGCTCACCACATGCTCAAAGCCAATAATGGGACAGGGAATGTGCTTTGTTTGTTGGGAGACAAGGGCAGGATAGACATGATGCAGTGTGAATCAGTAGAATGCAATTATAAGGAAATCCAACACAAATAAATAGTCTTGTCCCAGCGTGTTTTTAGCAGCTTGTTTGTAAAAAATAAAAAATTATAAAATACTATCAGTGATGGAATGGATAATGCATGCTAGAGAATATACCATAGCAGTTGTACATGATAAGGAAGATTTTTATGGAATGAAAAGGCCCCCAAAACATACTATCTTAGTGAAAATAAACCCCTGCAAAATGATACGTAAAATAGCAAACAGTACAAAACACTATTTTTAGTGGGTACATTCATGTGTCTACATGCTTTTAAAAAGTATGGCAATATGGTGGACCTATTTTTTAACTTTTTTGAAGCACCTCCATACTGTTTTCCAAAGCAGCTGAACCAATTCACATTCCCATCAATAGTGCACAAGTGTTCCCTTTTCTCCACATCCTAGCCAATACTTATTATCCCTTATCTTCTTGATGATAGCCATTCTAACAGGTATGAAATAATACATCATTGTGGTTTTGATTTGCATTTTCTTGATGATTAGTGATGTTGAACATCTTTTCATGTACCTATTGACCAAATGAAATATTATTCAGCCATGAGAAGAAAGGACATCCTATTGTTTGTGATAACATGGACAGAACATGAGGACATGTTTCACCCAGCAAGTGAGATAAGTTAGAAAGTAAAAGATAAGTACTGGATAATATCACTTTTATGTGGAGTTTTAAAAAGCTAAACACATAAAAACAGATAAAGTAAAATAATGGTTATCAGGGTATTGGGGGGGGAGACTGGGACAGATGTTGAAGGGTACAAACTTGCAACAAGTACTGAATAAACCCTAGAGACTTAATGCACAGTATAGTGAATATAGAAGACAGTATTGTATTATAATCATCAAACTTGCTGAGAGACTAGAACTTAATTATTCCAAACATTAAAACTGATAATTAACATGGTAGGTATTAATTATGGCTATAATAACAATCCTATTACAATATATAAATATATCAAGTTAAGATGCCATGCACTTCAAATTTAGACAATGTTATGTGTCAAATATATCTGAATTTTTAAGAAAAAGTAAAGGGGTGGGTTAAATAGGTGAGGGGCATTAAAGAGGGCACTTTTCAGGATGAACACTGGGTGTCAAATGTAAGAAATGAATCACTGGATTCTACTCCTGGAACCAAGACTACACTGTATAAATAAAGTTTGAAATTTTGAAAATAAATAAATAAATAAAGTATGACAAGATGTTACCAAATGGATAGTAGATGCTGACTGGGTAAAAAGTGAGTGAGTGTGTGTATGGTGGTGATGGGGGAGTGGGGGGAGTCTTCAATGAACACCAGGATAGACCTGCTGTTCTTTTCATGTAAAGGGGTTTGCTTAAATTGAACTTTTCTGCCGAAGAGGATAAGAAAAACTTACTTTTATGGCGAATACCTCTTCTTCTACTTAGACAAGAAGAGCAACTGAAAAAAAATGGCCCAATGGCTTTGGTTATTAAAGCCAATTCCTATGATAACAGTTCCTTTAAAAGTGAGCCTGAAATTGGTGGCAAATTTAGCTTAGAAAATTGTTAAAATTTCTGGTAATGTTTTTTTTTTAAAATGGGAAGAATCTTGAGTTGAGCCCCAGAGACTGTGTGAGTGCATTCAATGGGTCATTTCACCCAGCAACCTAGACTCTAATGGAAGCTTTGAACCACTGGCCTCCCAGACGTTAGATGATCTGTGATCATTCTACTACTTTTAATTTTAAGGGGAGAGGGGAAGAAAGCAAAACATGTAACACTTTCTATCTTCAGTGAACTCTGGTTGAAACTGAGAGATGTCGGAGCTTTTCATTTTGTCTTCAAGCAAGGCGTAATGGAGATTTTGTTACCAGGGTAATCGCCATCACTCTGTTTGCTCTGTTAATCCACCGTCTTTAAATGTTGACTGTAGATAATATAAATATGACCTAAGTGTCCATTTTTTCACAGACTTACCCGCTTGGGTTTTCATTTTGTAATTTTACTAATATCAGTCCTTTCATTAATAAAAAAGAAAAGAAAAGAAAATCTTCAACTGCTCTGGATATAAATCATATACTTAGAAAAAGAATTTTACTTGTTCTTTGGGTTGCTTCAACATGAGGCTATTATTCTAACAAAACACTTCTCAGGATGTCTAGGACTTGGAATCACACATACCATTGTTCATTTACCTCCTAACAAGGAAAAATATCTGGACTTCTGTGAGCCTCTATTTCCTCCCCTGTAGTACAGAGATAATTACTATCTTACACAATGTCATTAGAAAGATAAAATAATGCATGTTAAGTACTAGGCTACTGTCTTCAATATAAGATATTATTCCCTGGAAATGTAATCAGTGGTACTATGGTTGCATTATTGGTGACAGATGGTAGCTATACTTGTGGTGAGTATAGATAGCATAAGTGTAGAGTTGTTGGATCACTATAGTGTACACCTGAAACTAATGTAACATTGTGTGTCAACTATACTTCAAATAATAATAATTTTAAAAAGATACATCTCTGAACATTAGTTTCCAAGATTCTGTCTCTGATTATTTATGGGAAGATTGGTTATACTGACATGAAGTAAATTACCCCCTCTCATTTGCTGCAAAGTGAGTGCAGGATTATTCCCCAAGAAAAAAAAAGTAGAGGAATAGTTGCTCCACCTACAGGAATGGAAAGGTTCTGGGAAGGAAGCAGACCCTTCTCAGACCAATGCACTCTAGCTTGATTTCAGTCACCACAGACCTCAGAGCAGCCATCCACCCAGCCTGCTGAACCTTCAGTGTTGGTCAGCCCCGGGACTTAAGGCTGAAAATTTGGCATAATATAGGATAAGAGGAATTAAAAACACATGAACTTAGCCAGACACTACCTTTCAGAGTCTCAATCTTCTCATCTGGACAATTAGGGGGTAAGATAGATGACTTTTGAGATTCCTTCCAGGGGTACACACAAACAAATCATGACCCTAGGGTTCTAATCTGCTTTTAATGTAAATAACATAAGTAGTTGGTAGGTGCAGTGTAACTCATGGTGACGAGTCACCAATGGTGGATTCCTGGCTTCCTAGAGCTGTGCCTTTCTGGGATATGTCTCTCAGGAAATCATGGTTGCTTTACTGATTCCCAAATACTCTCCTGCAG
>NW_027527935.1:142435-148890 GCF_008692635.1 Crocuta crocuta
TATAATGATTAGGTTTACCTTGTTAGAACTCTGAAAGAGAAACTGACAAGGAATGGTAGATTCACTGTGCTAATATTTAGTGACTCTGCTGTTGTTATTGTTGTTATTTGGCTAGCTCTAGATGGAGTACTCTATTTCCACCACCAACTTGTCTAAGACCATGCAGAAAAAATGTACCAATATGTGTTGAGTATCCACAGTGGACCCAGTGATATATCGAAAGCTTCAGATATATAATTTATATATATTTATTTTATAATGATATTAGTGTATTAAAATAAAACAAATAAATAAGAATCCCATTGTGAAAATTAATAAAAGGAAACCTCATTAAAGTAGATGCAGAATGCTAGACAGGGAGGCTGCTAGGGGGTGTCATACCACCCAATGCTAATCACAAGAATTGTCAATTACAGACCTAACAGAAGAATCCTCAACAGGAAAGAATGATCAATTATAGATCCCACAAGGTAAGTACATTGCATCTTCTGCAACTTAGCCAATGAGAAACCATCACCACCCTGAACTCCTGCTTTTCTCCAATGGACTTTCCTTCAAAACAACCCCTACCACTTCCTCCTTCTCTATAAAATAATGTTCCTCCCTTTTGTTTGTTGGATTGACTTATAATTTTGCTGTGGCTTGCTAGCTGTGGATTGTAATTTTCTGCTTTTCTCGAATAAGCCTATCTTTTGCTGGTAAAATAACTGGCAGTTTTATCATCTTTAAATTTTTTAACGTTCATTTTTGAGAGACAGAATGTGAATGAGGAAGGGACAGAATGAGCAGAAGACACAGAATCTGAAGCAGGCTCCAGGCTCTGAGCTGCCAGCAACAGAGTCTGATGCAGGGCTCAAACACGTGGACCACGAGATCACGACCTGAGTTGAAGTCAAGATGCTTAACTGACTGAGCCACCCAGACCCCACAGTGGGAGTTTTATTTTTAAGGTTGACATCATACATTCTTAAGTCTAGTTAATTTGTGTTCAGATTCTGACTTTTCTCCTTACATACTGTATCACCTTGCTTAAGCTATTCAGCCCAATGACTCAGGTTTTTTTTAATCAGTAAAGTAATAACAACCACCTTTTTTCCCTCAAAGTTCTGTGTGAATTAAAAACAGTATCTGTAAGTGCACCTGGGTGGTTCAGTTGGCTACGTGTCCAACACTTGATTTCAGCTCAGGTCATGATCTCACAGTTTGTGTGTCTGAGCCCTTCATCTGGTTCTGCACCAACAGTGGAGCCTGCTTTGGATTTTCTCTTCCCCTCTCTCTGCCCCTACACCATGCCTGCTTGTGCTTTCTTTCTCCCCCTTCTCTAAAAACAAATAAATTAACTTAAAAAAAAAGAAATAGTACCTGTAAACCATAG
The DNA here is from genome assembly GCF_008692635.1 of Crocuta crocuta. NCBI lineage: Eukaryota > Metazoa > Chordata > Mammalia > Carnivora > Hyaenidae > Crocuta > Crocuta crocuta. Next base: position 143,811 of record NW_027527935.1, read on the forward strand.
TACACAGTGGGTTTCCTTTCTCAGTGGCCATTGGTACCACATGGAATATAGATGCCATATGCCACATCTCTGCTTTCTGTACTCTTTTCATGATAAGCAAGGGATTAGTTTCTCAAAGATCTGTTTCCTCACATTTAAGAAAGATTAACAGTAGTGTATACTTCTCAGGGTTGATGAGAATTGCATTTGGCAGAATGAGTCCTAGCAAATAATTAGTACTCAGTAAATAATTGCTACTTTCCTCTACATCTTCTATTATGTGCAATAGTGTTACATTTAAAAGAAACTCTTTCAGCTGACCCATATCATTCTCTGAATAATTTGTGTTCAATTCAATGCTTGAAATAGGCCAAAAGTTAGAAATCATCTTTGATCTCAAAGGTTATGCTACAAGTTTCAAACACCCTTTGCCACCCTATTGATTTTTTATGTGCAACAGGAAAAATACCCCACGTGTTTTTCTCTACAGAGAAACAGAAAACTTACAGTTGCCTCTGATTTCTTACAGACAGGACTCAGTAGATCTTGTCTGCCATACGCGGGACCAGGTATCAGAGGAGAACATGAAAGCCAGGTGTATGACAAAATGAGATCTAAATAGATTGCATTTCAAAAGTGGCTCTGAGATGGGAAGACTTTTTAAAGAACAGATGTTTGGAGTGAGGTTCCCCCCCCCATATTTCTACTATGAGCTTTTCCTCTGAGATTAAAAAGCAGGCGGCTTGCAAGAGGCTTTTCTTTCCATTTTCTATGCTATTTTTATGCTATTTTTCTAGTATTCAGCCCTGCTCCCCCCAGTCTTCTTCACGCTTTTTTGACTGCACGTTATTATCACTCTTCTGTGTTTGGAACTGGTCCCTAGGAAGCTCAGCTTCTCGCATTTTCATTTCTAATCTAGGCTATGTGTTCTCACCTTTTGACTGTCTGCTTCTGACTTAACTTTTCACTTATATCTACTTGGGATACTTGGATACTTTTAATCAGCAGACTTTATTTCATTAAGGTAGTTTAGATTTATAGAAAAATTGAGCAGATACTGCACAGAGTTACCATTTATCCCCTCTTCCAGGACTCATTTCCCCTACTATCATTTTTTAACAGACTTATTGAGGTATAATTGATATACAAAAAGCTGCATATATTTAATGTATACAATTTAATGAGTTTGGACATATGCATATGCATGGAACCATCACTATAATCAAGGTAATAAACATATCCATCAGCCCCAAAAAGTTTATTTGTGCCTCTTTGTGTTTGCTCATGTGTGGGTGGAGTTGTAAGAACACTTAAGTGAGATCTACCCTCATAACCAATTTGTAAGTGCACAACACAGTATTGTCATCTACAGGCATGTTGTACTGCAGATCTCTAAAACTTACTCATCTTGCATAACTAGCTCTTTTTACTGAATACATTTTATTTTAAAACATTGCCTTCCATGGCTCTGTCAGTGATAAAAGCTAAAATACTTGGGCCACATTCCCATAAGGTACATTTTAGATCTTGGCTTCCTTGAGATTCTTCCTACAAGTACTATTTAAGAATGAGATAGTGCTTTATGAGTGACAAACCCTAGAAGAGCAGATATCATATATCTTAGGCTTCTTACTGAGATATTTTGTTTAATCTTTGCTTACAAGCTTTGCCTTTGGTGTCATCTCACCTTTACAAGTTTTTATTTGTTAAGAGAAGAATGACATCTTAGCTTGATTCCCTGGAAAGCAAAGCCTGAGGCAAAAGTTAGGCACTATTACTTAGGTAGTACAATTCCAGGAAAGCATGAATGAGGGCAAAGTCAGCAAGACAAGGAAGAAGAGACAACCAGCCACCTGGTCCATGCGATATGATTGTTTAACCTTGTGTTCATTTTCTGAAAGGTAATGTGAAATGCCTACATCTCAGGGTGGCTGAAACAGGGAAAGGTAGGAAGAAGAATATATTGACTGATATTCATCTCCTATTGGTTGGATGATCATCTCAAAAGTATTTTGGTGTTCCTGCATTTCCAGTTGCACAGATGTGTGTGCAGAGCATATTCTATGGAATCTTATGACTCAACACCAATAGGCAAACCTATGGCAGGTGATGAAACGTGATGAGTGAAGGCAAGAGGCAAGGTGCTATTGAGTTATGCCTCAGGGAGCTGGCTGCCTTCATTGTTCCAGTGAGGCTGGAACAATGCAGAAGGGAGAGAGGCAGAGGGGCTGAGAGGATCTTAAGTAGCAGAGTAGAGTAGGTGGCAATATTTGGGCTGTTGATGATGGAGACTATAAATTACAGAAAGGAATAGTGTCTTCACAACAATAGTATGGCTGCAGCACAGCCATATTGAGATTCTATATTTTGACAGCCACAAGAAAACTACATAACTAAGTATGCAGTCTCCCTAATAAAGAATGCTTTGATTAGATAGAAATTTAATGAAGTTTTGATTCAAGATGGAGATGTAGGAGACTCCTGCACTCATCTCCTCCCTCTGATCACTAAAACTACAGCTACATACAGAAGAATTCCATCTGAAAGAAACCCAGAAACTAGCTGAGTGACCTCTACCCATCAGGTGAACAAGAAAACGACATCTCAAACTGGGTAGGAGAGGTCAACACAATCTCACCACAGCCCCACCCTGGGGATGGAAATATGATAGAGAGAGAGATCACAACCCCCAGCTTCTCCCCAAATAACAAAGGATTTAGACCCAAAATCCAATACCCCTACTTTTAAGACTTCCACCTGAAGGACAAACCCCAAAAATATCTAGCTCTGAGAGTCAGTGGAGCTTGTGCCTATGAGACCTAGGGACTACAACATAGAAATAATTCTTAAGGGTTACTGAGGACACACTGTTCTAATTTAACACATGTTAAAGGGCCTATTGCAATTCGTTCCAGAGACTGATGAGGCTAACATGCATCATCTTTGTGTTTTCCTTCTGCTTAGCTCCAGATCACTGATGTCTCCTCAAGAAGAGCTTGTGCACATATCTGGTGCCTAGTTTTGGTAGCCAACACCTCTTAAGCCCTTGACTCTGGTGATCAGCAGGACTTTGGTTTACAGGAACCACAAGACTGTATCAAACAAATAAATTGTGCTGAACCAGCTATCCCATAGAGCTCAGCATAGAGACAGTAGTCACAAACCTTCATCTCCCATTCATTCCCTAAAACAAGCCTATTTGTATATACCAATAAAGAGTGCTTCCAAATCACAACCAGATTCCTCTAATCATTTGTGTCATAACTCTGGAAAATGGAACAGGAAGATGGGCCAATTGTGGATATTTCACTTGACTTCCTCAGAAGCTTAGGATAATGAAATTGAAGCACAAAGCACAAATATTCTTTGAAGGCAGGAGTTTTTCCTTCTCTTTTTTTCATGGCGATATTCATGGTCTGGCATACAGTAGTCAATAAATATTTGTTGAATAACTAAATGACTAAAATGAGAATAATATGTACACAGGCACATGATAGGAATCTAGGTTCCTCTGTGGAAAAGGTTAGACTTTGCTGGGTGAAGAGGAAAGAAAGCTTTGCTGGTAAGAAGCGAAGCAGAACACTAGGAGACCTGAAAAACCTGCACACTCCACCAGAGTTGGTGGCATAAGTAAGACTCGTAAACCCCTGGAGGCAGGAGTAATTTCCTTAAGAATGGATGGGCAAGAGGACTAGAGAGGTGGCTCTTCCATATGATTATACACATACCTCGTAGATATTATTCCAATGCTAATGGCAGAGAACACTCTTCTCAAATTTTGAAAGATCATTCACCAAGATAGACCATATTTTGGATACAAAACAAAAATTAAAGAATAGAAATAAGAAACAAAATTTTCTTAACCTGATAAATATTATTCACAGAAGAAACCCTACAACTTAATCATGCTTAATGATAAAGGAAGCAATATCTCCCTCCACTCCTCAGTATCAGGAGAAACCTTGTCCTAGAAATCCCAACCAGTGAAGTCAGGAGAGTGGGAAAAGAGGAAGAAAAAAAATTATCTCAATTCCCAGGCAATATGATTTATATAGAAAATTAAAAAGAATCTACAAAATAAAGTTTGAGCTAATAGTTTAGCGAGTTCATCTTTATATATGATCGAAATACAAAAGTTGTATGTATTCCTAAGTAGCTAAGTGACAGCAATGACAATTGAGACTTGAAGTGATAAAAACAAAAACAAAAAAAAGGTATTTCCAGTAGTCATTTCCACTGCTTGCACATAAGTACACACACACACACACACACACACACACACACACAGACACACGTAGGTACAAATCAAACAGAAAAAGTGCAGGATCTGTATGCTGAAAACTGCAAAACACTGTTGAAAGAAAATAAAGTTGTTTTTTTTTTTTAGTTCTGAATGAACAGGCATATCATGTTTATGGATTAGAAAAACTATGTTTTTTGGAGGGAGGGGTAAGATGGTGGAGAAGTAAGGAGCTCCGTACTTGCACTCGCGCCCATACCTCACACGGAAAAGATCTGAAGCCATTGGAAACCTTACAAAACCTGAGAGATTGGGAGAAAAAGGACGCAGAATCCACTGTGAAAGCCTTCTAATGGCTACCTCAAGAAACAAGGCAGAGTACACAAGGCGGAGAGTCCCAAATATCACTATGAATAGGAAAATAAAATAACCAAGTTCCCAACAAGGAAGACCAAGAGATACCATTCAAAAAACACTCTCTGAAAGGATAGGCCCTGGACAGTTAGAGTCTTCTTGGATACAGCAGCGCTCATAGATACAGAGAGCACAAAAGGTCTTTAAAACCAACAAGAGCCGGAAAGCTAACTAAAATGACGAAACGAAAGAGCTCTCCTCCAAAGAAACTCCAAGAAGAAATGACAGCTAATGAACTANCACTAAATGATTTAGAAGACACCATTACAGAAAAAAAGGAAACTGAGAAAAAAAGAGACAAACTGATCCAGGAACATGAAAGAAGAGTTCGAGAGCTCAGCTTTATGGTCAAACGCAACAATATCCGTATCATAGGAATCCCAGAAGAGGAAGAGAGAGGGAAAGGTGCTGAAGGAGTCCTGGAACAAATTATAGCAGAGAACTTCC
>NW_027527935.1:149647-149953 GCF_008692635.1 Crocuta crocuta
ACCAGACATTTAAAACAGAATTAATAGCAGTTCTTCTCAAGTTATTCCAAAAAATAGAAATCGAAGGAAAACTTCTGGACTCATTTTATGAAGCCAGCATCACTCGGATTCCCAAGCCAGACAGAGATACAGAAAAAAAAAAGAGAACTACAGGCCAAATCCTTGATGGATACGGATGCAAGAATCCTCAACAAGATCCTTGCAAATCGAATCCAGCAGCACATAAAAAGAATCATCCACCAAGACCAAGTGGGACTCATTCCTGGGTTACAGGGCTGGTTCAACATTCGCAAAACAATCAATGTG
>NW_027527935.1:149962-269002 GCF_008692635.1 Crocuta crocuta
CACCCTCTACACTGTTGGTGGGAATGTAACCTGGTGCAGCCCCTCTGGAAAACAGTGTGGAGGTTCCTCAGGAAACTAACAATAGAACTCCCCTATGATCCAGCAATAGCACTGCTAGGAATTTACCCAAAGGATATAGAAATGCTGAGGCATAGGAGCACATGTACCCCAATGTTCATAGCAGCACTCTCCACAATAGCCAAAACATGGAAAGAGCCTAAGTGTCCATCAACAGATGAATGGATCAAGAAGATGTGGTTGATCTATACCATGGAATACTACATGGCAATGAGAAAGAATGAAATCTGGCCATGTGTAGCAACATGGATGGACCTTGACGGTGTTATGCTAAGCGAAATAAGTCAGGCAGAGAAGGACAAATATCATATGTTTGCATGTATAGGAGGATTAGGAGGAACTTATCTGAGGAATAAGGGGGAGAAGAAGGGGGGGAAATGGTGGGGGAAAGGGAGAGAGGCAAACCATGAGAGACTCTTGAATGCTGACAAAAACTGAGGACTGATGGATGTGGTGGGGGGTATGGTCATGGAGGAGGCACTTGTGGGGATGAGCCCTGGGTGTTATGTGGAAACTAATTTGACAATAAACTATTTGTAAAAAGAAAAAAAAAGAAGATCTATGTTTTAGGACATTAATTATTCATGAGGTACCTGGTTGGCTCAGTCAGGTAAGTGACTGACTCAGGTTATGATCTCAGGTTTGTGGGTTCAAGCCCTGCATCAGGGTAAGCACTGACAGCATGGAGCTTGCTTGGTAGTCTCTCTTTCTCTCTCTCTCTCTCTCTCTGATCTTCCCCTGCTCACATTCTCTCTCAAAATAAATAAATAAATAAAAATTAAAGATGTTAATTCTTTACCACACAATCTATAAGTATATCACAGCCTTAAAAAGTCTCAGTAAACTGTATTAGATACAGACAAGCTAATTCTAAAATTCATATGAAAAGTCAAAGAAATTAGAATGGCCCAAATAAGCTGAACAAGAACTAAGTAGGAAGATTCAGATAATCCAGGATATCCACATCTGAAAGATAGATGTGAATCAATAGAACAGAGGACAGAGTCCAAAGGTAATTAAGTGATTTATTTATTTATTTATTTATTTTGAGAGAGAGAGCACAAGTGGAGGAGAGAGAGAGAGGGAGAGAGAAAATCCCAAGCAGGCTTCATACTCTGTTATTAGCACAATGTTAATTATGTAATTTTTTAATGTTTTTTTAATTTATTTTTAGGAGAGAGAGAGAGTGAGAGAGACAGGGTGAGCAGGGGAGAGTCAGAGAGAGAGGGAGTCACAGACTGAAACAGGCTCCAGGCTCTGAACTGGCTGTCAGCACAGAGCCCGACGCGGGGCTCGAACCCACGATCCGTGAGATCATGACCTAAGCGAAAGTCGGACGCTTAACCGACTAAGCCACCCAGGGGCCCCAATTATGTAATTTTAGACAGAGATGCTAAAGCAGCTCAATGGACAAAGGATAGTCTTCTCAATAAATGGTGCTGGAAAACCGGACATTCACATACAAAAAAATAAAGTGACAGATACATTGCACTTTATACAAGTGGGTCATAGACCTAAACATAACACTTACATTATAAAACTTCCTGAAGAAAACAGAAGAAATTTGATACAATAAAAGCATAATCCATAAAAGAAAAAAATGAAAAACTGAACTCCAAAATTATGTCATAGCTCTGGGAAATATATCATTAAAAGAGTGGCAAGACAAGCTACAAACTAGAAATAAATATTTTTAAAATCTGCATATATGACAAAGGACATGAGTCTAGAATATACAAAAAAACTCTTAAAACTCAACAATAAAAAAACTAAAGCATACAATTTTGAAAATTGGGCAAAATATCTGAATAAGCACTTCACCAAATAAAATATAAAGTTGGCAAATAAGTATATGACAAGAAACTTATTTGACCATGTTGACAATATTTGCCATTAGAGAAATGAAAAATTAAGACCATAGTGATATACTGCTAAACACCTATTAGAATGGCAAAACAAACAAGGACAATACCAAATATTTGCAATAATGCAAGACACCAGGAAATCTAATTTATCACTGATGGAAATGCAAAATGAGACTGCCATTTTGGAAAACAGTTTGTTATAAAATACCACACACTCATTAAAAAATCAAGCTATCCCACTCCTGGCTGTTTATCCAAGTGAACCGAAAGTCTTTGCTCACCCTAAGACTATATAAATAATAGATTAAAATATAAATCTATATGCAAATATTTATGGCAACTTTTTTCATAAATAGCTGGAACTATATTCAGGCAAGATGTCCTTACACCTGTAATGGATAAACAAACTGCAAAATAATCATAAAATGTAATAATGCTCAGCAATCAATAATAATGGACTATTGATTCACTTAAGAACATGGATGAATCTTGGGGTGCCTAGTGGCTCAGTCAATTAAGTATAAGATTCTTGGTTTTGCCTCAGGTCATGATCTCATGGTTCATGAGTTTGAGCCCGGTATGGGGCTCTGTGCTGATAGCTGCAGAGCCTCCTTGGGATTCTCTGTCTCCCTCTCTTTCTGGCCCTCCCTGGTGCACTCTCTCTCAAAATATATAAATAAAAATTTAAAAAAATGGATGAATTTTAAATGCATTTTGCTAAGTGAAAGAATCACACCCAAAAGACACCTCACCCCTCATCATCTATTTGATGAGTAGCACTGGGAGAGTTCTGAGAACTTGAATTTTCTAGCCAGTTTTCAGGTGATGCTGATCCTTCTGAATTTAGGCCACATGTGAATAGTTCTGTTCAAGTATGTATCTGCCTCAGACCTTACTGGTCAACAGTCCCCATAGACAGATCTATAAGGGGAAGGAATCAGATTGCAGCAAAAGGGAACAACAAATATTCACAGGAGTAGGGGATGTAACTGCAAAAACATAACAATGTTAACCACTATTTTACAATATATTTTATCTTTCGGCATACTTAACTATCTCTATGAATAGACAGGAATATGAAAAAAATGTTTTCTTCCATTTTACATTGTCATGGCTTAGTACAGTTGTAACCAAATTGTAGAAACTAAATATCTATGTTTACCTGTGAATAAAATCACAAAATTAGAGACTTCTTTCTTTACTACTTTGTAATCTTGGGAAACTTACCTAACTTCTCTCTTTATCCAACTAGAAAATGTGAATGACAGTAATAAGGTTAAAAGAAGTTAATGCACATAAATCGCAAAGAATAGTGCCTGACACCTAGCAAGTGCTCAATAACATTGAGCTGTTATTCTACAGCTACAGTTATATTCTACACTGTGTAGAATATCATAAAATGTGGTTTTGTTCAGTACATGCCTAATTACCTTGGCAGGAAAAGCCTGTCTACTGCTTTGTTGCTAGGGAAATACAAATTTCAGCAATAGCCTGATTGAAAAAAACATTTTCAGGGATGTAGGGACTGGCATTCTTAACTCCCATGCTACTAGAAGTAATTGTAATTGATAATTTTTTTCTCCTCCAAGAGTTTCTATTTTTGAAATGCTACACAAACACAACATTTTCAAAATGCTTTTCTTTCTCTTTATTTTAGCAATCAAAATCTCCTCAACTATGTGTAAAAGGCATAATAGTGTTTCATTATCCTCATGTATGGTAAAAGTCATTTTATCTCCACTGGAAGTTATACTACCTTAAAATATAGTTTACTGCTATAATCTTCTTTACTTATCCAAATATAAGCACAAAGTGAAAAGCATTTGATTAAAGTGGCAAAATGTATCAAGTCCTTTCACACTCTTTTTTTGATTAGAAATAATAGGACATCCTGAATATATAGCAGATTAACACGAGGGTGATTCTTAAGTAATTACATTCAATTCTGTAGCTATTAGCATAGATTTTATTGCCATAATCCAAACCACACTACCCTTGCACTCTACAGTATAATAGCCACAGCCACATCTGGCTACTTAAAAGTAATTAAAATTAAATAAAATAAAAAATTTAGTTTCTTAGTCACACAAACCATAATTCAAGTGCTCAATAACAGAGCAGATATAAAACATTCCATCACCATGGAAAGTGCTATTGCACAGTGAAATTTTTCCATTAACCAGTTGTTAGCCAGAAATATTGGATTTTATCTCTGTGCTCTTTTGAGGATTGTTTTGTAGTGATTAGTACTTTTTATCTGTAATGCTTCCCATCTTTGTAGATGATACAGTTGATGAACTGAAAAGTGTCCTCATGGGGTCCATGAGTAGCTCTGAATGTGCAGAAAGCTGGTCACAACAGTCAGCTTCAGTTCACTGTAGGCCCCTGGGGTAGAACTCAATTAAAAATAACTTTGCACCTGTTCATTTGCTGAACACAACTAAGTGAGGGAAATGGACTTCTGCACCTTTCCCAGAGTCCACTCACTCAGACAGGCACTCTCTCCCCTCTGCCCACATCATGCACCTGGTCTGCTTTCCCTAAAAAGGTATGGGAGACAAATTGTGCCATATTGTTGAAATGTCGAATATTTGAATTATACAGGATGCTTCTTCAAGTCAGCCAGTTTCTTTTTCAAGAAATGAAAACACCAATTTCGTAAGATTCAGCTCATTTTCAGAAATGACCTACCCTGATCAGGCCCCAGGTACTATGGTATGTTGAGGATAAGGGACTGGATGAGGCCATGGACTTTTTACCATTGAAACACAAACCTGGATCAGAAAAGGTAGGGATTTTGAACTGCCAGAATGTAACATGAGCACATGGGATAATGGAGGGAGGGATTAATGGCAAAGTGGTTTCTAAAGGGCCATGAAACGTCACCAAGGCAAACTTCCCACAGGGCCAAGGCAGCAGCAGCCATCAGACTTATTGGCAAGCTTCTACACTGGGCTTTCCTCTCCGGGGAGGAATACAACAAAATAGTGTGTTGATGGGGCTGGGGTTAATGTTCAGTATGACAAGTGGAGAAGCCATCGGATTACAATTAGTCTATCTGAAATACAGGTACCAGATTCTGCAGCTGCTTCATTGCTCTGCTCCAAGACCCTTAGGCATTCAGTTCAGCCTCTGGAATATGCTGGAATTTTAACACACAATGTATTAATAAGAAGCAGGTGGTCAGTTAGGTGGAATCTTCCTATTCTATGTTCAATATCAGTCTTTCTGGAGGTATGGATAAATATGGAGATTCTTTTAAAAAATTATGTACAGACAGAAAACAAATATGCATTGCTCAGAGATGAACATACAGCAGCACTGACCAAATTATACCCTCACTCTCCTAGGATAACATCCTAAACCTAGGACTTTACCCTGGCTTGCAGAACAGTTTATTTTATGATGTCCAGTAAAGTCAAAGCATCATGTACACAGGTATACTTCAGGAACAATCGCAAGGGAGGTGAAGTTGGAGCTGAGTGTCAATTCAGGACTCAAATACATAATGGAGGCCTGATCCGATAATCCTCAGGGCTTTTTTTTTTTTAAGAGAAAGAGTCTGACTTTGAACCTATTGCATAGACACCTTTCATAATGTCTTTGGACCCAGAAAGCCTCTGTCTGTTCATCTCTTAAAGGTATATTCATGTTTCACTTCATTTACTTGACTTCCTGTTCACCATGGGAAAGAATATTTTTTAAAAATATTTTTTCAGTGTTTATTTATTTATTTATTTATTTATTTATTTATTTAGAGAAAGAGGGAGAGGAGGGGCATAGAGAGAGAATTCCAAGAAGGCTCAGTGCTGTTAGTGTGCATAGCTGACATGGGGTTCAATCTCACAAACCGTGAGATCATGATCTGAAACAAAATCAAGAATCAGATGCTTAGACAACTGAGCCATCTAGGTGCCCCTCACTCTGGGAAAGATTCTTAATCCAATCTCTGGGGAACTCCCTGACTTGCTATTCATTTGGGGACAGATTACTGTCCTCTGATTCCACTGGAGAAATTAATTTATACATCTGGAGTTATTCAGCAATACTTTGGACAAACATAGTCCTACTTACAAATGCCTATTTAATGTGAGGACCCATTAAAGACATTTGTTCTCCTTAAAGAGAGAGATTTTATTCCTGTCATTGTGTTTCAATTGTATACCAACCAGGGAAGCATAAGAAATATGAGGTTGAGCATGAGCCTGCCCCCTGCTTCAGCTGCAGGCTAACCTTCTGGGTATTCTTAGCAGTTCTCCCAATCCACCTGGTTAGTAGTGGGGGCATATGTTTCTGCTTTCATGAATAACTTCAGGATTATAGCTTATTTTAACTATGGCCATCTGATAGTAAATGTTCTGCTACAATAATAAAATAATGAGACATGAAAAAAGAGAAAAAAGTGGTCAATAATGAAAAGAAAGGCCTTCCTTTACCTTTTGAGATAATAACCTAACAGCAAGTCCATCCTTCTCCCAACAGTTCTGTCCTCCTGTCCCTCAACTTCATGAGGGCTATGTTCTCATTTTCTTTAGTTTACAGAGCCCCCAGGCAGCAGATCTCCAGCTTGTCTGCACACTGAAAATAACTCTCTTTTCACACATCCTTGTTTCCCTTGAAAACCTCCACTGAAAACCCCACCCAACAGCCTAATTGGCTTGGGTGAGTCAGGAAAGGGGAGGATTCTCACTACCTGGGTGTTCTGCATGGAAACTTCCTGTTAAAATCTGGGTACACATCCAGAAATTCTGAGGGACATTGGAGCTGCTTCTTCTCTTTTTCCATATTTCTCTATTTATTCCTAGATGACCCTTGTGATATGCAAAATAATGGATCCCAAAGATGTCCAAGTACTAATGCCTGGAACCCATGGCTATTTTAACTTACATGGAAAGGAATTTTATAGATATGGTTAAGGATCTTGGGATGATTATCCTAGATTATTAAGGGGACCAATCTAATCAAAGAAGTACTTACTCATTACAGAAAGAAGTGGGAGAGTCAAGATCTGAGAAGGAGATGTGATCAAAGCATGAGTTAGAGTGATTTGGGGCCATAAACCTAGAAATGTGAGTGATTTGGGGTCATAAACCTCTAGACTCTGGAAAAGGCAAGGAATGGATTCTTTTCTAGAGCCTCCAGAAGGAAGGCATCCCCAAAACGTTTTCATTTTAAGGCTTCTGACCTCGAGAACTAATAGATTCATCTTCTTTTAAGCCAATAATTTTGTGGTTATTTTCTACAGCAGCAATTGGAAGCCAATATGAGATTAGAACTGTTAGGTTTGGGTACATAACAATATTATGAATAATAAGAATTTATATAAACTGCTTATTCATTGTGTCCATTTACCACATACTAAAATTAACATACAAATCATTAAATTTTTAGTATATAGACCTTATTTTGTTTTTTAAAATTATAATGCTAAACTTTGCATGGATAAGTCACAAGTCTCGATGATACACCAAAGCTGTGCATGATACTGAATTGAGAGCAAGAAGATCCTGATTCTAGTGCTGTCACTGTCATTTAAGTGTGACCTGTGACATTTCTGAGCCTTCTAGTTTTAACAGTTCTTTAAAAAAATGAATATTCTAATTCAGTCTGAGTAGAGAGTAAAACAAAAACGAAACCAAAAACAAACAACAAAAAGAACCCTCGGTTTTGATGTTTGTGGTTCATTCTAAGAGGTAATCAAGTAACAACTTCTGTTTTCATTTAAATTTTTTATGTTTTATTTATTTCTGAGAGAGAGACAGACACACAGTGTGAGCAGGGGAGGGTCAGAGAGAGAGGGAGATACCGAATCTGAAGGAGGTTCCAGGCTCTGAGCTAGTGGTGAGCACAGAGCCATACACGTGGCTCGAACCCACAAACCGTGTGATCATGACTTGAGCCGAAGTTGGACGCTTAACTGACTGAGCCACCCAGGCCCACCTGTTTTCATTTTAAAAACAAAATTTTAGGGGCGCCTGGGTGGCTTAGTCGGTTAAGCGTCCGACTTTCCGACTTTCGCTTAGGTCATGATCTCGCGGTTTGTGGGTTCGAGCCCCGCGTCGGGCTCTGTGCTGACTGCCAGCTCGGAGCCTGGAACCTGTTTCAGTCTGTGACTCCCTCTCTCTCTGTCCCTCCCCTACTCACGCTGTCTCTCTCTCCTAGAAATAAAATAAAACATTAAAAAAAAAATTTAAAAACAAAATTTTAATATCAGACAATTTTTTAAAATTTGAATTTTAGTTAACATACACTGCAATATTGGTTTCAGGAGTAGAATTCAGTGATTTGTCAATTACATACACCACACAGTACTCATTACAATAAGTGCTCTCCTTAGTACCCATCACCCATCTAGCCCATCTCCCACCCGCCTCCCTCTATCAACCCTCAGTTTGCTCTCTATGCTTAAAAGTCCCTTGTAGTTTGTTTCCCTCTCTGTTTTTTTCCATTTTTTTACCATATGTTCATCTGTTGTTTCTTAAATTCCACCTATGAGTGAAATTATATAGTATTTTCTTTCTCTGATTCATATATTTTGCTTAACATAGTACATTCTAGCTCCATCCATGTCTTTACAATTGGCAAGACTTCTTTCTTTTGGATGGGTGAGTAATATTTCATTGTACGTATATACCACATCTTTTTTTTTTTTTTTCCCATTCATCAGTTGATGGATATTTGGGCTCTCTCCATAGTTTGGCTATTGTTGATAATGCTGCTATAAACATTGAGGAACATTTACCCATTAGAATCAGTATTTTTGCATCCTTTGGGTAAATACCTAGTAGTGCAATTGCCGGATCATAGGGTAGTTCTATTTTTAACTTTTGGAGGAAACTCCATATTGTTTTCCAGAGTGGCTGCTCCAGTTTGCATTCCCACCAGCACAAGAGGGTTCCCCTTTCTCTGTATCTTCACAAACACTTATTGTTTCTTGTGTTGTTAATTTTAGCCATTCTGACAGTGTGAGGTGACATTAAATCACAGTTTTGATTTGTATTTCCCTGATGATGAGTGATGTTGAGCATCTCTTCATGTGTCTGTTAGCCATCTGGATGGCTTCTTTGGAAAATAGTCTATTCATGTCTTCCGTCCATTCTTTCACTGGATTATTTTTTTGGGGGTGTTGAGTTTGATAAGTTCTTTGTAGATTTTGGATACTAACCTGTTATCAGATATATCATTTGCAAATATCTCTTTCTGTTCTGTAAACTGCCTTTTGCTTTTGTTGATTATTTTCTTTGCTGCAAAGAAGCTTTTTATTTTGTTGAAGTCCCAATAGTTTATGTTTGCTTTTGTTCCCTTTGCCTTCTGTGATGGGTTTCATACTTCTGCATTCACCATCTAGTTTTCCCAACACCATTTATTGAAGAGACTTTTTCCATTAGATATTCTTTCTTGCTTTATCAAAGATAAGTTGACCATAGGTTGTGGATCTATCTCTGGGTTTTCTATTCTGTTCCATTGATCTATATATCTATTTTTGTGCCAGTACCATACTGTCTTGATGACCAGAGCTTTGTAATATGGCTTGGAATCTGGAATAATACTTCCAGTTTTGTTTTTCTTTTTCATGATTGCTTTGGATCTTCAGGTTCTTTTGCAGTTCCATACAAATTTTAGGATTGTTTGTTCTAGCTCTGTGAAGGAACTTTTGTGGTTTCTTAAATTTTTAAAAGTGTTTTATTTATTTTTGAGAGAGAGAGAGACACACACACACATCATGAGCAGGGGAGGGTCAGAGAGAGAGGGAGACAGAATCTGAAGCAGGCTCCAGGCTCTGAACTGTCAGCACAGATCCCAACGTGGGGCTTGAACCCATGAACCATGAGATCATGACCTGAGCCGAAGTCGGACGCTTTACCGAATGAGCCACCCAGGTGCCCCAGGCTCTTTTGTTTTTAAATACCAGATTGTAATCATGGTCACTGGAGAAAATAAAAATGCATGCAGCATGGTGTATTGATTAAAGCATACTAGTGAAACCTCAGGATGCACTATTAGGACCAGTAAGGTAGAGAGGTACAAGGGAACCTCAATGCTGCCTTATTTCCAAATTCTTCACACCTCAAATATGCTCTTAAAACCTCTGCCAAAGATAATTAGAAATATGTGAATTTTCCTGATTTAAAGAAAAAGGAAAGAAGGAAGGAAAGAAAGAAGGAAAGAAAAGATTTATTTTGAGTGTTCCATTCTTCTCTCACTGCAATTTACCCAAGACAAAAAATTATGATCTAATTCATTATATTCTGAACAATGGCTATAAACAGAGGTGAAGGTGCCTGCCCAACATCAGCAATTGCTCTCAGTACAGTATCTACCTCCTGAGTCCATATATATGTACATTGACAGCTGACCTTAACCCTTGGAAATGATAGTATCAAAATCAGACTGACCCATCATTGTCTTTCATCTCCCTAGCCACAATAATTGCTGGAAGGACTCAAGTTGGCCTTATTTAAAGTGTCCCTAGGATTTCTAAGTGGAAGCCAGGAAGCATGTACAGCCTTTCCTATTTTGGCAGTGACTTGTAAGGAAGTGAAAGCAAATGGGTGAGCACCATGCCTCAGTCTCAAAGAAAATGCAGGAGGAGATAGATGAGTTAGTTAAGAGGTATGGAGTCCCTGCTTTCAGGTACCCATCAACTAAAACCCTGCATTTTTTGCATCCATAGTAAATAAATCTGCATTTGACAGGCCACATTCTGTCTTCACCAAATGTATAGTCCGAAGAATGCTATTACTGACTCAGCCCCAGTGAATGAAACACATCAAGGTTATAAGGTATCAATGTTGTATTCTTCTTCACCAAGTCCTTTTGTGTGTGTGTGTGTGTGCCTGTAGTGGCAATAATGTCATACACACCACCTGGCAGTCAGGTCCCAGTGTTTGTGACTTTAGACTAAATGACTCATCATAAAGCTCAGGAGTGAGATCAGGACAATAATAACCTCTTGAGCCCACCAGTAGTAGGGTACAATGATGTCCTCGAGAGCGAGCCTAGATTGAGGTCAAAGGCCCACATGTTATTTGCCTTGCTATGCTGAATATATTCTATATATTCATTTTTACTGGAGATCAGGAAGGTACAAGGGATTTACCTGGAACAGGATTCAGGTATTACAACTTCCTTAGAAACAAATATTATAATAATCTATTAATATATATATTAACCACACATTTCATTATGCTTTTTCTAGAAGATTGGGGATTTACCATGCATTTTTTTCTCCATATCCCTCATGTTTCCATGTCTTTGTTAGTAAAATAGACAGGGTTAGGATTGGAGATAATTTCTAATATTTCAAAGAAAACATTTATGTGAATGTATGGAAAAATTTCCAACCTAGGAGTTCCTTTTTCAGGAAATAGATTTACAACTGAGGACATGCCATCTAAAGATATTGTAGAGCAAAAAGACTGTGACATATCTTGGGTTATTTTAATGCCTCTCTATCTGAACCATAGAGATAAAACTAGAGGAGTTGTGGTGGTCTTTTCTTAGTAAACTTGTCACCAAAGAAAAGACAAAGTTCACCATCACATAAGCCCATGACCAAAGAGCCACCTACTGGGACTTATCTTGACTAAGCTTTTAGAATGCTTAGAGTCTCTATATTTGGGAAGTCCTCAGATGTACTTCTAGAATGAAACAATAAATGAATTCCCTTAAATGACTAAGAAACTGGTGTTGATTTAAGGATTGTATAGGCATTCTTGCACAAGTTCAAAAGTAATTCAGATTATTTCTTTGTACTTCTTCACTATCCTGCTTCCCCAGCTACTCATTCTGACTCAGGAGAAGGGATTTAAGGGGCAGTAAGAGCCCCTCCTTGTTCTTCTCTCCTCTCCCCCCGGAAACCTGCCATTCTGGACCATCAGAGTGTGCACTCAGGGAATTCTTATTTGAGTGTGCACTTTATGCTTCATGCTGTGTCCTTACAGATTTAGCAGCTCTATAGAAACTTAGCACACAATATAGCTGGCATTCAACACATCAACTGTAAAGGAAGGTGCATTTTGTCCACTCCAATAAACAAAGTCACATGCCAATGGCAATGGACTAGGGCTAAGCAAGAAGGAAATGCCAGCAACAGAAATCCAGGCTCTTACAGCAATTTAGTCCTTAAAGAAATGACTTTTTCCATTACTTTATTTCTCATTTTTAGGGACTGCTTTCAGTTTGGAAGAAAAGGCTCCAGAGGAGCATGAGAAAGTGGCACAGTAAGATGAAGATAAACATCACCTTAGCCAGTGAGTCATGGCCTCCACTACCGTGGCTCATCTGAGTAGGATCTGAGACTTTCCACATATCTCCCTTTGCAATTCATGATTTAAAAAAACACAAATGTATCTTAGAAAGTAGGAGTTTGAATCCCATCAGATTCCAGGCTTTCTTTCAGCCTCTTACAATATGATTACAGGGAGAAGATTTGACCTTCCCTCTTCTGGGTCACTGGGAGACCAAGCCTCTTCTGCATCTACTACTCTACAGACATAAATGCAGGCCACACTCAATTTAAGGTGATTTATTATTTCCTTGTAAATTATAATGATCAGTTTTAAAAGAAAAATTCTAATGGATTCCAGATTTTCCCTTGGTGACCTCATTTTCCTGTTCATTATGTGAAAAGGAAACACATCACCCATCATTGCATTTGCAATGATATCTCAGTAATGCTGCCCCACTTCATAAAAGTGTTGTGAGAAATTGATAAAATATAAAGTGCTTTTCAATTATTTATGTTTCCAGGAGCTATAAGTTGTACAACTTAAAAATGAGGTATGACGTGTTTGGGCCAAATATGATTAGGAAGTGCATTGGCTTAATATCCATCTAATGAAGGAAAAATAGGATCCTAATCTCCTGAGTAAGGGCTTCTGAGAGCCTCCTGCTAGGGGCGAGAGCTTCAAGATACTTGGCTGCATTATTAGTAGGAAACAAAACCCAATGTGGCAACACTAAAATGTTAAAACTTGGCCCAGTTGTCTGTTCCTGAACCATCTGTGGTTCCTCAGTGTTCTCTCCAATAGGAGAAATGATCCTTATGTTAGAATGAGGTTTCCAAATACCTTGGAATGCATCTGCAGTACTCCATTTGCTTTTGCTTTTGGACAAGAACAAGAGATGAGGATATTCTTGTTACCAAGCCTAAAGAAATTGATAAACCAGGGGAGGAAAATACTGAGGGCTGAGTTTATGAAGCTGGCTCCACTAGCCAATTGATTCTGTTTTTGTACATTTAGAAATAATATGGAAGACAGGCTATGAAACATGATTCATACCAAATGAATATTTAAAGGTTTAAAACCTGTGCTAACAAGTTGTTTATAGATTTAAGCTGCCCCTTCTGTTAGCAACATGAGATAATTTCACAGTTTCTCTAGATCACTCCATAAAATACAGACTAAAGTGGATTTAATAGTACAGTGAATTGACAACAAAAAATATGCAATTTTCTAACGTGAAGTTTTAGGCAAAGTTTTATGTTTTGTTTTGCTTTGTTTTATCTATGGACCTGAAATTACTGTGAGACATATGACCTGGCAGTGTAATCCTGGCAGTGTAAATGAGAAAGACATTTATATTCAAGGTCATGAGGAAGTTTGGGGGAAAATAGTATGTATTTCTCGATATCTCTTCCCTTTGTGACTTGTTACCATCAAGTTTGTGTCTAATTTAGTCTCTGAACTGAGGAGAGAAGGTTTCTATGGAGTATTCTTAAAATAAATGACCAATGAATTAATCAACCCATCAAATTTTAATCAGAATATGTCATGATCTTAGCAATTTTGGCTGGCACCTCAATATATAAATTGTTAAACCAAGGAAGAGATTTTGTAAAACAGTTTTTCTGTAAGCCCACTTTCTTCTCAGACCCTTAGATTCAGTCTGTTTCATGTGCCCATATGTGTACTTGGGCACAGATGATATGAAGAATTATGAGTGGTGAGTATTTTTATGAGTAGATATCATCATAAACCTTGAAAGTACGGACAAAATGGGAATTATTTCTGGAAAAATAAACAATTGAAAGGGTTGAAGGTTAAGTAAGAAATTCATTCCACTAAGCAGAGAAAACTGTATTTATACAGGCTGTTCCTTCTGGCGCCATAGTCAGGCTAAGCGGAAGTAGTTTACCAAACTCTTATCATTTGATCAAAGAATTAATTAATTTTATTTTAAGACTGATAATACTTGGTTAATTATTCTTCTTAATATAAAAAAAGATCATGGTGGTTTTTTTAAAGGACATAGTAAATAGTAGAGGGAAACAGAGGTAGCATGCCTAAAGGTGGTGGCAGCAACACCCATGGGTCTAACCTAATCTATTCAAGCTGTTGTAACAGAAAATCACAAACTGAATGGCTTATAAATAACACATTTTAATATCTCACAGTTCTGGAGTCAAGGAATTCTAAGATCAAGGCATTGGTAGATTCAGTGCCTGCTTCCTGGTTCATAGATAGCCATCTTCTCATTGTGGCCTCACATGTTGGAAGGAGCCAACTAGCTTTCTGGAATCTCTTTTCCAAGGGCACAAATCTCATTCACAAGGGTTTTGATTTCATGACCTACCAGTTCTCAAAGACCTCACTTCCAAATACCACCACACTGGGGATTAGAATTTATCACATAAATTTTGGTTGGACACAAGTATTCAGGCTATAGCAGGATCCTCATCCTGCTGTGCTTGAAGGCCTGGAGCACCCTTGAAGGACTGACATAGGACACATCTATGATTCAGTGCCACCTCTTCTTTGTTCCCAGGCAAAGCCGGTAAAAACTCTGTCTGTCAAAGATAACCAAGCATGGCTATGATTTTTGTCTAAATTTAAACATTTACCACTGTCATTTTTAGCCTCCAATTTTATGTCACTCTCCCTCATTATGGTGACCCCAATATTCAGAGTGTTGAGCCTTCTAAGTAACTTAAGCTCTCCCTTTTATGGAAATAAAAAGGAAGGCATCTGATAGTAGCTATTTATATATATTGCTTGATTTGACTAGATTAGATACAAATGTTAAAAACACATTTAGATTTGGAGGTTCTTTCTCAATTGTGGAATAATGGATTTTGTCATCATTGGTTAAAGGGGTGTCAACTATTTATAAGAAGGAGTAGAGATATCTTGGAGAACATGAAAATGCTTTCCTTATTATCCAAGTAGAATTAAAAATAAATCTTTAAAAGATAATAGTAAACTCTGATATTTTAAGCTTCTTCTCCAAAAATTCCTGTTTTCCTATTGAGGGTGAGTGAGAGATTGGCTCCTGGGTATGTAGTGCCAGGAGCTACAAGGAGTAGGGTGTGACAGTGTGTGTGTGACAGTAGCTTTATAGATCCAATATTATCCTCCCTTTATTCCAAAGTTTCTAAATGCTATTCTTTCTAATACATTTTAATACTGTTTGTTTTATGCCTTGGAACTAAATAATTCATTCATTCACTTATTCATTCAGTGGATGTCAGTTAAGTGTCCACCATATGCCAGACAGTATTCTGGGTACTTGTGAAACATTATTGAATAAAACAGACAAAAACCATTTCTACCCCCATGAAGGTTATATTTTAGCATAGAATAGGTAGGCAGTAATAGCAAATAGAGTAAATTAGTTGACAAGAGCTAAATAAAAAATATAGCAGTGCAATGTGCTCAGGGTTCTCAGGACATGAAGACAGACATCTTTAAATAGACTGGTCAAAAAAAAAGAGTTTGGCCCAGAATGGGCTTCATTGGAAGAGGATATTGAGGAAAGACTCGAGGAAGTCAAGGGATTGCCCATATGAACATCTGCAGGATGGGTGCCCAAACTGCACAAAGATTCTGTAAACAAGAGTGCTCACTGTTTTTAAGGAACATTAAGAAGGCCCAAATGGCTGGAGCCTAGAGAGCCAGGTAGACATACAGAGAGTTTGGAGATCTATGAGGGGCTAAGACAGGTATGGCCTTGTCAGCCACTGTAAGGACGAGCTTTTACTCTGAATGGAATCAAAGGACATTGGAGGGTTTTGAATATGGAGTCAGTCACATGATCTAACTTTTTTAAAAATGTTTTTATTTATTTATTTGAGAGAGAGAGAGAATCCCAAACAGGCTCCACACTATTGGTGCAGAGTCAGACGCAGTGCTTGATCTCACAATCTATGAAATTGTGACCTGAGCCAAAATCAATAGTGGGATGTTTAACTGAGCCACCCAGGTGCTCCCAACATTTTTTTAAATCATCACCGAGGGTATTGGGTCTGGAGCTCAGGAGAGAAGTCTTAGCTGAAGGTATAGTTCAGAGTCATTAGCATATCTATGCCATTTAATACCAGAACAACGGTAAGAGAGAGAAAAGAGGTCCAACAACTAAGCTTGGAAATCTCTAGTTTCAAAAGGTCAAAATGAAGAAGAGGAATTAACAGAAAAGTCTGAAAAGGTACAGCCTGTAAAGTAGGAAGAAAACTGGGCAAGTATGATCTCCCAGAAGACGTATGAAAATCTTTTCAATGCAGAAAAGGAAAGAAGATTTAATGTATGATTACATTTGCAGCCAACTGCTTACCTTTTTCACATTGACACAATGAATATGTCTTTTTTAGTGCTCTGAAGTTTAAATAGCTCTTCTATACACAGTCTAATTTTCTAATTAAACAGTACGAGGTAGGGCATCAGGTATTAAGCTCACTGCTTTCCAGATGCAAAATCCAAGGTGTAGGGAGAGTGATTGACTGTCAATTCCCCAAACTCATACTAGAATAAAAGAAAGAGCCAGAAGTCAGACAAAGTCTTCCAAGTCTAGTCCAGTGTTCTTTCTTCCACCATATGGTGCTGGAAAACCTGACTATATTGGTTTTGGTCCATTTAGGATTGGACTATGAGTTGGTGTGATTGAGGTGCATAAAAGCTTTCTAACCCTAAGGACATTTGGCCTAAACTATAAATTCTAAGTTCCTACTTTGTTATTCTCCTTGCCTGAAGAGCCTCTACTCTTTCAATGCTTATAAAATGCCCATGAACTTTCAAACAAGTTTAAAATATTAACTGAAACTTCTAGACAGTAAGTGCCAAAATGCACCACTGCAGAACAAGGATGATCTTGACCCACAAGAGGTTGAAATCCTTTTTTCTGGCCAGACTACTCTTGTTCAAATCTAGGTTCTATCTAGTACTATGTAGTGGATTTGGGGAAAATTACTTTAAATCTATACCCAGAAATTCTCATCTGTAAAGTGGAATAATGATAATAATAAGAAATGGAAATTATTAGAAGTTTGAAATACTGAGAACTAAGACAGTATATATATTTAGAATGGATCTAGTGTAAAGTAAGCACTCAATGAATTTTAGGTTTTGTCATTTCTGTTTCCCAACCATTAATTAGTTCCCCACACAAAGTTTGTATTCAGTGTCTTATGAAAGATCAAATAAGGTAATAAATGGGAAAATGGTTGATGAAATGGTCCTGTTGCAATACTTTAAAGAAAATTAGGAGATATGCTCTGTGTCATTTGAGTCCAAACCAATGATCACCAGAGAGAAAGGAATTAATATAAGGAGAGTTTACTAGCACTCAGTCATGAAGCAAGGATAACAAGCCCCAAAAGGGAAAAGAAAGTGGAAGATGGAGCAGGTAGAAATGATGTTTGAGCATTCCATAACTCCATAAATAATGAATACCTGAAACCTATCTCATTGTTCTGCCTATGCTAACACACATGGGAGATATATCTGGAGGTCATAGAAATTTGGGACAGAAAGGATGTGAAGAAATTAATACAAGTCTTCAAATGTAAATTAAATGATTTGATTTAGCTTCCTTCCACATTCCCCAGAAAAAAACATATTTGCCCTTTCCTCTGTACACATAATAAGTACAAATTTAGGAAAGTAGCAAAACAAACAAACAAACAAATAAAAAACCCACCAAAGTGGAATATTTCTCAGTGAGATAAGGGGAGAAAATGTACTTAGGTATTATGTAAATTAGATAGTCACTCCTGAAACTCTGAGGAGTGATTGTTTCTCAGTTAATAGCAGTGCCATTTTTGTTTCTGATAAAGATTTCTGTTTCATTCTTGGTATATTTCTACACCCAAAGCATAGCTTTGGAGAAATAGGAAACTATATTTCCTAATAAGAAGCTCTATCATATCCTGTTAGATAATTTTAATCTTTAAAAAATAAATCTCCTGGGTCCCACTTTTCTTATCTACAATATGGGATATTATCCCAATTAAGATAATTATTTTGAGGATATAAATCTGAAGGCTGTGAAACAACCCAGAAATGCACCTGTCCAATTTAAAGTCGTGGTGTCAAGATTTCTTTCACTCTCTTTAATGAATAGCAAACTTGATTTTATATTTTAAGTCCTAGTCCAAATATAAAAAAACAAAAACAAACAAACAAAAACCCTTTACTGAACTTTTCTAATTAAGCTTGGTCTTACCCTCTATGCATTCAACACATATAATACTTTATTATAGCATTTATTAGGTTGAATTAAAATATTCATGTATCTGTATGTAAGTTAGAGAACATAGTGTAAGCTATAGAACTTAACTATGAATGATTAAGTGAAAAAAAAGTGGAGACTTAATTTATAGAATTTGTTCCTTCTTGCAGCTCTATTAAAAAAAAAAAATAAGGAGGGAAGGGTACCTGGGTGACTCAGTTAGCTAAGCTTCCGACTTCGGCTCAAGTCATGATCTCACTGTTAGTGGGTTCGAGCTCTGCATTAGGCTCTGTGTTGCTCAGAGCTAGCTCAGAGCCTGGAGCCTGTTTCAGATTCTGTATCTTCCTCTCTCTCTGGCCCTCCCCTGCTCATGCTGTCTCTCACTCAGAAATAAATAAAACATTAAAAAAAAAAGGAAGAAGGAGGGGCACCTGGCTAGCTCAATTGGTTAAGCTTCCGACTAGGGCTAGGTCTTGATCTCACAGCTTATTAGTTTGAGGCCCTCATGGGGCTCTGTGTTGACAGTTCAGAGCCTGGAGCATGCTTTGGACTCTGTGTTTCCCTCTCACTCTTCCCTTCCATGCTCACCCTCTGTCTCTCTCTCTCTCAAAAATAAATAAACATGAAAAAATTGTTTTAAAAGGAAAGAATGATTTTTAAAGGAATAAACTCAGATAAAGAAAAAGTTAAAACAAAAAAAAAGAAAAAAATAAACGAATATACTCTTACATCCAAAAGAATAAAAGAAGAGAAATAATCAATAAAATTTTGAAAGCCTAAAGGTATTAAAAGAGTGATAATTGACTTATGAGACCCAAGAATTGTTCATTAAAATGCAGCATAGGGGTTCAAGAAAGCCTCCATACTTGTTCTTCATCTAAATAGATAAAACATAAGCAATAAGCTTTGGAGAGCATTAGAAGATTCTTCTCTGGGGAAGATGACAAGTTCCAAAAGGAGGTAGGGGGACAAAAGCTAAAAACACTGGCAATTTGGGACTTCTCTATATAATGCCCTAGTCACATTACCACAAAATGAAACCTATACTCAAAAGCTCCAACTGTGTGTAGAGAATTTCCAACTAGCATTTTATTGCCCTAGTCTTAAATACAGGTAGACAGTCAAGGATCATCCTGTATCTGTGGAAAATCTCTCACATGAAAGAGATCAAAGCAAAGAGAAAAGGCAACTTGGAGAAAATAGAGATTATGCATAGCACAGAGATGGAAACCTCTAACAATGAACTAGCAACAATACTCTCAGAGGAATAAGAAAAAATATTATACTTATGAAAAAACAACAGAGTGTTTTATAAATAAAAAAGGAGCTGGACATTCAGAGGGAAAAACAATCCTCTTAGAAATTAAAAATGTGTTACAAATATTAAAAATTAAATGGGTGGATTGAGGAGCACGTGGAACTAAGTCCAGTAAGTGTCTGACTCTTGGTTTCAGCTCAGGTCATGATCTCACCTGCAAGTTTGAGCCCCACATTGGGGTCTGGTCTGACAGTGTGGAACCTGCTTGGGATTCTCTCTCTCTCTCCCTCTCTCTCTGTGTCTCCCCTGTTTGTGCTTTCTATCTCTCAATATAAATGAAATAAATTTTTAAAATTTAAATGGATGGGTTGAAGGATAAAGTCGAGAAAATATCCCAAAAATTAAAGTCAAAGACTTCTAACGGAAAATAAAAGAAAAAAGTATGTAAGAATATTAAAGTCATTCTAGAAAGTCTAACACCCAAATTAAAGCAATTCCAAAATTAGAAAAAATGAATACAATGAGAATGTATTATCTAAGATATATTTAAAGACCTCTTTTAGGATTTGAAGAATATAAATTTTCAGACTGAAAAATTCTATGAATCTCTGCAAAATGGGGCAAAAATAGATCTGCCTCAAGATACAATCTAAGAATGCAAGTGTGAGGTATATAACAGAAAAATATATATTGGTCTCTGCCCCAGGTTACAGGCAAAGAGCTCCTAAAACCCTTGTAATTTCCTAAGTGATAAGAACACTAGCAGCATTTTTTTTTTTTAATGAGGGGACTCTGGGTGGGTTCCTGGGTGGCTCCTGGATGAGAGTTTCTCACTAGAAAAGCCAAATCGTGATTAGAAGCTTGGAATTTAAGCTCCCCACCACCACCACTTCTCTAGAGAAGGGAGAGGGACTGGAAATGGAGTTAATAATTGATCACGCCTACCCAATGAAAATTCCATAAAAATTCCAAAACTACAGGGTTCAGTGTGCCTACAGGTCAGGTAACACATCAATGCATGGGGGGGGTTGATGTACCACAAATCCACAAGGACAAAAGCTCCTGCGTTTGGGGAGCCCCCCTCCCTCCGACCTCACCCTTTGTATCTCTTCATCTGACTGTCCTCCTGTGTTGTTTATCATATCCTTTAATAAACTGGTAAACATGAGTAAGTGTTCTGCAAGCCACTCTAGCAAATTAGTTGAACCAAAATAGGGGGCAAGGGAACCTCAGCTTTGTAATGGATCAATCAGAAGCACCAGTGACAACCTGGACTTGTGACTGACACTTGAAATTGGGGGTAGTCTTGTGGGGCTGAGCCCTTAATCTGTGGAATCTGATGCTACCTCCAAGTAGATGGTCTCAGGATTGATTTAATATTTTTTTAATGTTTTTATTTATTTCCAGAAGAGAGAGAGAGAGACAGCATGAGCAGGGGAGGGTCAGAGAGAGAGGGAGTCACAGACTCCGAAACAGGCTCCAGGCTCTGAGCTGGCAGTCAGCACAGAGCCCGACGCGGGGCTCGAACCCACGAACCGCGAGATCATGACCTAAGCGAAAGTCGGACGCTTAACCGACTAAGCCACCCAGGCGCCCCAAGATTGATTTAAATTATAGGACACCCAGCTGGTGTCATAGATTATTGGTGAGGGAAGAAAACCCATATATTTAGTGACCAGAAGTGTCAGTATTCTGTATGAGTAATAAAAGAAAACACTTATGTTTTCTAACGTAACTAGGGATAAGGAGAAGATTTTAAAAGCTTCTGGAGGAAGGCAAGGCAAAAAAAAAAATAAAAAATCAAATTGTCTTCAGTCTCCTCAACACTGACATTACAAAAAATGATTTAACATTACCTTGAAAATTCTGAAGAATGACTAATCCTAATAAAAATTTCTATACTCAACAGAAACATAAATTATGAGTGAAAATAAACTTAGCAATTTCAAGTATTCAAAATTTCAAAATATTATCTATGTATCTTCTCTCAGAAAGTTATTGAAGGCTATAACTCCCCCAAATGAGAAAATGAAACCCAAAAAGAGAAAGACAATGAAATCCAAGGAACAGGGGACCTCAGGGATGATGGCAAAGGGCAACTCAACATGATAGCTGTGTACCAGGTCTCCTGAAAAAGGAACAAATCTAGATTGGAGTTTGCAGAAAGTTCAAGTAGAAATGCCTCCAAAAAGGTAAAATTGATAGAATATATATTTAAGGAGATTAGATAACTAGGAGGAAGGTTAGAGATAAATTAGTGACAATGGAAGCTAAGCAAACAATAACAAAAATATAATTGGGGTTCCTGGGTGGTTCAGTAGGTTAAGCAGCTGACTTATTTAGATTTGTGGAGGTAAATGCCAAAATAATGATGATGATGATGATTAAAAATGTTAAAAATCTCTGAGCATCTGAAAATTGGGACAGAGTATCAATTGGTTAGGGAGATGCTGGCTTTCAAATGTAGCAATAGAGAATGATTTCACCCTTTAAATTATGTTCACATATACCTTTGATTAAAATTAAAAATTAAAGACAACTTTTCACCAGCATTCTTCTCAAAACTAGAGCAAATGATCCTAAAATTTGTATGGAACCACAAAAGACCCTGAATAGCCAAAGGAATATTGAAGAAGAAAACCAAAATGGAAGGCATCACCATCCCAGACTTTAGCCTCTACTACAAAACTGTAATCATCTAGACAGTACTGGCACAAAAACAGACACATAGACCAACAGAATAGAATAGAGAACTCAGAAATGAACCCACAAATGTATGGCCAACTAATCTTTGACAAAGCAGGAAAGAGTAACCAATGGAAAAAAGACAGCCTCTTTAACAGAGAGGTGCTGGGAGAACTAAACATCAACGTGCAAAAGAATGAAACTAGATCACTCTCTTACACCATACACAAAAATAAACTCAAAATGGATAAAGGACCTAAATGTGAGACAGGAAGCCATCAAAACCCTAGAAGAGAAAGCAAGAAACAACCTCCTTGACCTCAACCTCAGTAATTTCTTACTTGACACATCCCCAAAGGCAAGGGGATCAAGAGCAAAAATGAACTATTGGGACCTCATCAAGATAAAAAGCTTCTGCACAGCAAAGGAAACAATCCATAAAACTAATAGGCAACCAACAGAATGGGAAAAGATAGTTGCAAATGACATATCAGATAAAGGGCTAGTATTCAAAATCTATAAGGAATTCACCAAACTCCACACCCGAAGAACAAATAATCCAGTGAAGAAATGGGCAGAAGACATGAACAGACACTTCTCCAAATGGCCAACAGACACATGAAAGGATGCTCAGCGTCCCTCCTCATCAGGGAAATACAAATCAAAACCACACTGAGATACCACCTCACACCAGTCAGAGTGGCTAAAATGAGCAAATCAGAGGACTCTAGATGCTGGCAAGGATGTGGAGAAATGGGCACCCTCCTACACTGTTGGTGGGAATGTAAACTGGTGCAGCCCCTCTGGGAAACAGTGTGGAGATTTCTCCAAAAATTAACAATAGAACTCCCCTATGATGCAGCAGTAGCACTGCTAGGAATTTACCCAAGAGAGACAGGAGTGCTGATGCATAGGAGTACATGTACCCCAATGTTCATAGCAGCAGCGTCAACAATAGCCAAAAAACAGAAAGAGCCATCAACGGACGAATGGATCAAGAAGATGTTTATCTATACAATGGAATACTACATGGCAATGAGAAAGAATAAAATCTGTCCATTTGTAGCAACATGGGTGGAACTTGAGGGTGTTATCTGAGTGAAATAAGTCAGGCAGAGAAAGACAGATACTATATATTTTCACTTATAGGTGGATTAGTAGAAAGTTAACGGAGGACCATGGGGGAGGAAAAGGGGAAAAATAGTTGGGGAGAGGGAGAGAGGCAAACCATGAGAGACTCTTGAATACTGAGAACAAACTGAGAGCTGATGGGGGTGGGGGGGAGGGAAAGGGGAGTGATGGACATGGAGAAGGGCACTTGTTGGGGTGAGCACTGGTTGTTATGTGGAAACCAACTTGACAATAAACTATGAAAGAAAAAAAATTAAAGGAATCTGATGGATTGCCTGTGTGGCTCAGTCTGTTAAGCTCCAGACTCTTGGTTTTGGCTACGGTCATCATCTCACGGTTTTGTTAGTTCAAGCCCCATGTCAGGTTAGGTGCTGATAGTACAGAGCCTCCTTGGGATTCTCTTTTGCCCCCTATCTCTCTCTGTCCCTTCCCCACTTGCACTGTCTCTGTCTCTCTTAAAATAAATAGATAAACTTTGAAAAAATTAAAGGAAACTGAGAAAAGGAGGCTATTGAACCATTTGGAATGCTAAAGAACCCGGAGTGGAAGTATCTGTAGCTGCATTGCCAGGACCAGTGCCTTGAATCAAACATAAGGAGTATACGACACTGCCACCACATCCAGATGATAAATTACTGCTTTCACCACTGATATTGTACTGGAAAAGATCATCGTCCCAGACTCTGGAGAAAGAATGCCATTTACTGGAGATCTACACACAGAAAGAAAGAAGAGGAACAATTATCTAGAGGAAATACACTGACTTTTCTAGACATAAACTTATATATTTAAGGGGGAAAAACCCCAAAACAGAATACTAAATCACAAGTGTTTAAATGTCCAGAATATGCAAATCTACAGAGATGGAGAGTAAATTAGTAGCTGCTTAGAGCTGAGAAGCTCTGGAGCATTACTGTTAATGGGTTTGAGGTTTCTTTGCTGCTGATGAAAGTATTCTAAAATTAGATTATAGTAGTGGCTGTTTAACTGTGGTTGTACAACTCTGTAAATATACTAAAAAAATCATTGATTTCTACAGTTTAAATCAGTGAATTTTATGGTATGTAAATTATATCTCAATAAATCTATGAAATATGGATTTTCCTTAGCTACATTATATAATTAGGTAAGGCATATATAGAGAGAATATAACAGTGCAAAACATTTGCCAATAGATGTATAATTAAATACCAGGATGAAAATCTCAAAAGGCCATTTTCAAGAAGCAGTTTAACATACACTTGAAAACAGTCACAGAAATTTAATTACTAAAACATTAAAGATGTATGTATACATATACAAGCACACATACACATATACATACATGATTCTTGGTATTTTTCTAGGGGAGTATAATATTAAGGGCATCTTTGTTTGTTGAGTCATTGCACTTTAATATCCCTAACATGAACACAAATTTTTTTATGGGGGCTGTTCTACTAGTTCCACTACCAATACTGCCCTTGAAATTTGCTCTTCTTGCAACTTCTGCCATCTTGGCAAGAGAATGGACACAGTTAGGTCAGGACCATGCACTTGCTCAGCTGGCCTTGAGCCAGACCCAGGGTAGATGCACAAATCCCATGCTTGATCATCTGTATAACACTTTAATCGACACTCTCAATCCCCTGCTTTTCCTAGCCTTCTGCTGCACCCCACCCCACCAAAAGCCCGGTCCGAGATCTATATTGCTACCTTCTTTTACTCATTTCTAAGGCCAAAGTGGGACTGGAATGAATGAATTAATGGTCTTTAGCCTCAGGGGGTACTTGTTCCTTGGTCTTTGCTCAGCTCTTGTTTCTGTTCTCTTCATCAAATATACTGAACACTTGTTACTGCCCGAAATCCTATACTTCATTATTTCCTGCCTCCCCTCAACTCTTAGCAGAGGACCATTCCTAACTAGCACCTTCAAATTAAGAAGATAAATCATTAGCTTCCCCAACCAGCCTTATCCCTGCTCCCTCCTTTTCCCCACCAGCTGTTAACTTCTCTACATCCACATTCAACTCTCTTAGCCTGTTTCCAAGATTCCTAGAGAAGTGTGCTCTTGTTCAAAGTCAGCCCCTCCACCCAGGATCTCCCTCCTGCTTCTCCTCCTTTGGGACCTTGCTTCATCAATCCCCCTTCTTGATCTAAAACTAACCACATTAAAGCTCACCATTAAAGGAAATGCCATGAACTAGAGCTGGTACTGGGAACTCTCCCTTTCCAATGGTAATTCCCCAAAGTATTTTTGGTCATTTTTTATCTCTACTCCTTCACATCCTAAAGACACTTTCTACAATCCCACAGCCTCCTCTAGAAAACTGTCTCCTCTTACCACGTCTAAACTTCTCAAACAACAGCATAAACTGAGTTATCGGTTACTTCATGTCCTGTTTATCTTTCATCTCATCCCAAATTTGCTTTTTTTCTTTCCACCCAAGTGATGCCTCTTTTTCAAGGAGTCAGGAATGATTGCCAACAAGCCAAGTCCAGCACTTATATTTTAGGTCCCATGTTATGGGCCTTTTGGTTCCATTCAGTAGTCAACCAACCCCATTCTTTAGGCTCTCCATTCCCTTAGTTTTTTATGCACTCCTAATATTTCTCATCTACCTCTGATATCCTTTTTTTCTGCTTATCCAGTGTTCCTTTCTCATCCTTCCTCAATCCCTAAAATAACATTTCCCACCACTATTTGGGGGCCACTTTCTTCTCTATCTTCAATTCTTTATCAATAATCTCATATGCTTTTATTATTTTGACTATCAACTAAAAGCTGATGAGTCTAAAATTTGAATATGCATCCCCAAGAGTCTACACTCAGCTTCAGACTCACATAAACAACTGACTCATGGACACACCTACCTGGGTACACTAGCAGCCTTAAATACAGCATGTTCAAAGTTGAATCCTACTCATATTTGTTCTTCCTTGCTGGCACTACCACATTACCCAGTCTAAATGCAAATTGTCCTTTCTTATTCTCCCCTCTTCCTCAAGTTCCACATCTATCTCTTAAGCCTCTAAATTCAAATTATTTTTTATCCTAACTTATTTTCAAATCTGTCCCTTCCTTTCCATTCTTATGACCATGTTTGTTTTTCAAGTCTTGATGATACCTCCCTTAGATGGGTGAAATAACTGTATAAGTCCATCCTACCTCCATTCTTTCCACTTCAAGTCTATCTTCAACACAATTCCCAGTTGTAATGCAGGTCACAAATTTGGTCATTTATAGTAATTACTTTTATTTATTTATTTTTCTTAACATAACATTTTATTATTTTCAGGTGTGTAACATAATAAGTCAATATAAGTATATATTGCAAAATGATCACCATAAGTCTAAATCATATTCATCACCTCACATAGTTACAACTTTTTTTCTTTTGATGAGAACTTTTAAGATTTACTTTCTTAGCAACTTTCAAGTATACAATACAGTATTGTTGATTATATGTATATGCTGTATATTAGGTGTTCAGAATGTATTTATTTTATAACTGGACCTTTGTACTTTTTGACTCCTTTCACCCATTTCTCCTACCATCCAACTTCCAGTTCACTCCAACCATCAATATGTTTTCTATATCTGTGAGTTGGTGTGTGTATGTGTATGTGCATGTGTTTAAGATTCCACATGTAAGTGAGATCATATGGTATTTGTCTTTCTCTGTGTGACTTATTTCACTTAGTATAATGACCTTAAAGTCCATTATTTATCTTAACATGATAATTAATATTAATTACTTTTAAAAGATAACTTTTACCTAGATTATAATGTCCAAATTTCGTCTCTGGGCATAAACAATCTTATGTAACCTGAACTCTGGCTAGCTTTCCACTCTTGCCTCTTGAATTTTGTATATTTCTACACACACACCATACCTTTCTTGCCCATATCTCTTTGCTTCTTTGTACCTTCTTTTCAAATTTTATCTCATTCATCTGTGGTATATCTGGCATATAAGAAGTTTCAACTGATACTTACTGGAAGAGAAAGAGGAAGAAGGGAAAAGAGATAAGAAATACAAATACCTCCCCATTTCCTACTTCTTTTATGGTTCTCTTCATATCTAGCTGACTTGTAACTTTCACTTAATAGTCAATTCCTGAATTACCATCTTCTGAAAGGTTTTTTTGACCCCCTTCTTTTTCCAATGCCAATTGGAAATCTTTCTCTTTACTCGTAAATATTAATGTAATGACTTCACCATTACATTTAGCATATTACATTACTTTTCTATCACATTATGAACTCTTTGGAGGTAAGGATCCACTATGCATTTTCTATCTGAATGTTATTAATATACTTTACATATAACAAGAACATGGTAAATGTTTTTAGAATCAATGAATTATTAAACTTTACAGATAATACCAATACAAATAACAAACGAAAGAATTGAATGCTAACTTCAGAAACCTGACAAGCTTCTCCAGTGCAGTGTGATTTTGGAGTATACTTCCATTGACCTCAGGCTGACCTGTGTTCAAGGGAAAGCCAAATAAGACATGAATAAGATAATTATACAGCATGGGTGCATCCAGAAAACCTGTGTTGATTTTAAGATTTCTAAAATTCCAGAGTATAATTTAATGGAGTCTTCTAAGAAAATAAAAACAATTGAAATAGCATAATATTAGGAATGTATTAGACTCAGAAAATACAATTTATGGCAATACTTCTTAGTCATGACAAACTGCAAAAATAATAAACTAATGTATACTTCAAAAAGACAAATAGATGGAATGTCTTCAGGGCTCAATGTAAATCATTTAAGATAACATTATGACCATTGGTTTTATTTTTATTGCATCTCTATCATCAAAGAGAATTCCTGCACTTGGTGGGTATACAAATTCAACACTTCCTCAGCAGTTTCACTGCAAGCTAACTTTAAATAATGTACAGAAAAAAAACATATTAAAATTGTAGTTGTTTTTAATTATTTATTCTAACATTATGGCATGGTTATTATTCTTTCCCCAGTGAGTTACTATAGGAAAAACAATTTATAATGCAATAAAAGTACTAGTAAGGGAAATTTCCAATGTTCTATTATTTTAGCTGCCAAACTGTGCAGAACAGAACTAAACTTTGCCATCTTTTAAAGATAATCAGAAGTACCTGCAAGCAGTTTTAAACACACTGTGTTTAAAACAGACAATTTAAGTTCTATTAATAGGTAATCCCTACATTTTTGTGGTCCAGTGGTATTTTTGGGCTGGTAAATGTTTCTAATAGTGTTCTCCTTCACCAGCCTTTTTACTTTCCTAGTTGTTTTCTGCCTCTGTGTTGGGAATTCAATGCCAGTGCTATCATAGTAAATTGGAAGGGATAAATAGTTATTAGATAAATGTCAAACTTTGAAACAGGAACTACAATTTGAATTGATGAAGATTGGTCAAAATCTTCATGTGCTAACTCTATAAAAGTGAGTTCTTGACTTCATTACTTCCATACAATTGTCTTTTTATTTTATTTTATTTATTATTTTGTAAATTTTTTACTTTTTTCAATTTACATTTTAGTTAGATAACATACAGTGCAATATTGGTTTCAAGAGTAGAATTCAGTGATTCATCCTTTACATGCAACACCAAGTGCTCATCACAAGTGCCCTCCTTACTACCCACCATCCTTTAATTGTGCTTTTTTTCGTAAATAGTTTATTGTCAAGTTGGTTTCCATATAACACCCAGTACTCATCCCAACAAGTGCCCTCCTCCATGCCCATTACCCCCTTTCCCCCCGACCCCCATCAGCTCTCAGTTTGTTCTCCGCATTCAAGAGTCTCTCATGGTTTGCCTCCCTCCCTCTCCCCAACTATTTTTCCCCTTTTCCTCACCAATGGTCCTCCATTAAGTTTCTACTAATCCACATATAAGTGAAAACATATGGTATCTGTACTTCTCTGCCTGACTTATTTTGTTCAGCATAACGCTCTCAAGTTCCATCCATGTTGCTACACAAGAGTAGCAATTCTACTCTTGAATTCTACTTTCTCATTGCCATGTAGTATTCCATTGTATAGATAAACATCTTCTTGATCCATTCATCCATCGATGGACACTTAGGCTCTTTCCATGTGTTGACTATTCTTGAAAGTGTTACTATGAACATTGGGGTACATATGCCCCTATGCATCAGCACTCCTGTATCCCTTGGGTAAATTCCTAGCAGTGCTACTGCTGTGTTATAGGGGAGTTCTACTGTTAATTTTTGGAGAAATCTCCACACTGTTTCCCAGAGGGGCTGCACCAGTTTACATTCCCACCAACAGTGTAGGAGGGTGCCCGTTTCTCCACATCCTCGCCATCATCTACAGTCTCCTGATTTGTTCATTTTAGCCACTCTGACCGGCATGAGGTAGGATCTCAGTATGGTTTTGATTTGTATTTCCCTGATGAGGAGGGACGCTGAGCATCCTTTCATGTGTCTGTTGGCCATTTGGATGTCCTCTTTGGAGAAGTGTCTGTTCATGTTTTCTGCCCATTTCTTCACTGGATTATTTGCTCTTCGGGTGTGGAGTTTGGTGAGTCACTTAAGATTTTGGATACTAGCCCTTTATTTGATATGTTATTTGCAACTATCTTTTCCCATTCTGTCTGTTGCCTATTAGTTTTAATAGTTGCTTTCCTTGCAGTGCAGAAGCTTTTAATCTTGATGAGGTCCCAATAGTTCATTTTTGTTCTTGATTCCCTTGTCTTTGGGGATGTGTCAAGTAAGAAATTGCTGAGGTTGAGGTCAAGGAGGTTGTTTCTTGCTTTCTCCTCGAGGATTTTGATGATTTCCTGTCTCACATCCAGGTCCTTCATCCATTATCAGTTTATTTTTGTGTATGGAATGAGAAAATGATCTAGTTTCATTCTTTCTCCATGTTGTTGTCCAGTTTTCCCAGCACCGTCTGCTAAGAGGTTGGTTTTTTTCCATTGGTTACTCTTTCCTGCTTTGTTAAAGATTAGTTGGCCATACATTTGTGGGTCCAGTTCTGAGTTCTCTATTCTATTCTGTTGGTCTATGTGTCTGTTTTTGTGCCAATACCATACTGTCTTGATGATGACAGCTTTGTAATAGAGGCTAAAGGCTGGGGTGGTGATGCCTCCCATTTTGTTTTCTTTGTCAATATTACTTTGGCTATTCAGGGTCTTTTATGATTCTATACAAATTTTAGGATAGTTTTTCTAGCTTTGAGAAGAATGCCAATGTATTTTGATTGGGATTGCATTGAATGTGTAGATTGTTTTGGGTAGTCGTGACATTTTAAGAATATTTATTCTTCCAATCCATGAGCATGGAATGTATTTCCATTCCTTTGTGTCTTCTTCCATGTCCTTCATAAGTTTTCTATAGTTTTCATCATACAGATCTCCTATATCTTTGCTTAGGTTTATTCCTAGGTATTTTATGCATTTTCTGTGCAACTGTGAATGGGGTCACTTTCTTGATTTCTCTTTCTGCTGCTTCATTATTGGTGTATAAAAATGCAATCAATCTATGTACATTGATTTTGAACCCCACAACTTTGCTGAATTCATGGATCAGTTCTAGAAGGCTTCTGGTGGTCTGTTGGGTTTTCCATGTAGAGTATCATGTCGTCTGTGAAAAGTGAAGGTTTGACTTGTTCTTTGCCAATTCTGATGCCTTTTATTTCCTTTTGTTGCCTGATTGCTGATACTAGGACTTCCAGCACTGTTAAACAGCAGTGATGAGATGGACAACTCTGTTGTGTTCCTGATCTCAGGGGAAAAGCTCTCCATTTTTCCCCATTGACGATGGTGTTAGCTGAGAGCTTCTCATAGTTGGCTTTTGT
This sequence comes from Crocuta crocuta, assembly GCF_008692635.1. NCBI lineage: Eukaryota > Metazoa > Chordata > Mammalia > Carnivora > Hyaenidae > Crocuta > Crocuta crocuta. The sequence goes on from NW_027527935.1 coordinate 181,231, forward strand.
GATGTTTAAGTAAGTTCCTTCTATCCCAACTTTCTTGAGGGGCTTTATTCAGAAGGGATGCTGTATTTTGTCAAATGCTTTTTCTGCATGTATCGACAGGACCATATGATTTTTATCTTTTCTTTTGTTAATGTTATGTATCACATTGATTGATTTGCGAATATTGAACCAGCACTGTAACCCAGGAATGAATCCCACGTGATCATCGTGAGTAATTCTTTTTATGTGCTGTTGCATTCGATTTGCAAATATTTTGTTGAGGATTTTGCATCTGTATTCATCAAGGATATTGGCCTGTAGTTCTCTTTTTTTGCTGAGTCTCTGTCTGGCATGGGAATCAATGTGATGCTGGCCCTGTAGAATGAGACTGGAAGTTTTCCTTCGGTTTCTATTTTTTGGAATAGCTTGAGAAGAATGGGTATTAATTCTCTTTTACTAGTCTGGTAGGATTCCCCAGGGAAGCCATCTGGCCCAGAGCTCTTATTTGTTGGGAGATTTTTGATAACGGATTCAATTTATTCACTAGTTATGGGTCTGTTCAGGTTTTCTATCTCTTCCCATGTGAATTTTGGTAGTGAGTGTGTGTTTAGAAATTTGTCCATTTCTTCTAAGTTGTCCAGTTTGTTGACATATAATTTTTCATAGTAGTCTCTATTTATTGCTTATATTTCTGAGGGGCTGTTTGTAATAAGTCCATTTTCATTCATGACTTTGTCTATTTAAGTGCTCTCTCTTTTCTTTTTAAGAAGCCAGGATAGAGGTTTGTCAATTTTGTTTATTTTTAAAACACTAACTCTTGGTTTCATTGATCTGTTCAACTTTTTAAAAAATTCTATATTGTTTATTTCTGCCATGATTTTTATTATTTCTCTTCTCCTACCAGTTTTGGGGTGCTCTTGTTGCTCTCCTTCTCATTCTTTAGGTGTGTTGTTAGATTTTATACTTGCACTTTCTTATTTCTTGAAATAGGCCTGGGGTGCAATGCACTTTCCACTTAGGACTGCCTTTGTCACATCCCATTGAGTTTGATTTCTTGTATTTTCATTTTGATTTGTTTCCATATATTTTTTAAATTTCTTCTCTAATTGCCTGATTGGCCCATTCGTTCTTTAGTACGGTGTTTTTTAACCTCCATATTTTTGGAGGTTTTCCAGACTTATTCCTGTGGTTGATTTCAAGTTTCATAGCATTGTGATCTGAAAGTGTGCATGGTATGATCTCAATTCTTTTATATTTATTGAGGGCTGCTTTATGTCCCAGTATGTGATCTATTTTGGAGAATGTGCCATGCACTCTTGAGTAGAAAGTGAATTCCATGGCCTCAGGATGTAGAGTTCTAAACATATCTGTCAAATCCATCTGGTCCAATGTGTCATTCAAGTCCATTGTTTCTTTAGTGACTTTCTGTCTATTTGATGTTTCCATTGCTGTAAGCGGAGTATTAAAGTCCCCTGCTATTAGCACATTCTTATCCATAAGCTTGTTTCTGTTTGTGATTAATTATTTTATATATTTAGGTGCTCCCATATTCAGTGCATAGCATTTATAATTGTTAGCTCTTCCGGATGGATAAACCCTGTAATTATTGTATAATGCCCTTCTTCATCCCTTGTTATTCCCCTTACTTTAAAGTCCAGTTTGTCTGATATAAGTATAACTACTTCAGCTCTCTTTTGACTTCCAGTGGCATGATAGATATTTTTCCATACCCTTACTTTCAATCTGAAGGTGCCCTTAGGTCTAAAATGAATTTCTTGTAGACAGCAAATAGACCGAATTTTTTTAATCCAATCTGCTACCTTATGTCTTTCCATTGGAGCACTTTGTCCATTTACATTCAGTGTTATTATTGAAAAATATGGATTTAGTCATTGTGTTCTTTGTAGGATTCATGCTTGTGGCAGTGTCTCTGATACATTGCATTTCTTGCAACATTTCGCTCATAGAGTCCCCGTCAGGATTTCTTGTAGGGCTTGTTTAGTGGTGATGAATTCTTTCAAGTTTTGTTTATTTGGGAAGACTTTTATCTCTCCATCCATTCTGAATGACAGGCTCACTGGATAGACGATTCTTGGATGCATATTTTTTCTGTTCAACATATTGAAGATTTTCTGCCTTTTCTTTCTGGCCTATCTAAGTTTCAGTAGACAGGTGTGTAACCACTTTGATAGTTTTCTCTCAGTATGTTAGGGCCCTTTTATCCCTAGCTGTTTTCAGAATTCTCTCTTTGTCCTTATATTTTGCCAGTTTCACTATGATATGTCATGCAGAAGATCGATTCAAGTTATATCTGAGCGGGGTTCTCTGTGCCTCTTGAATTTCAATGTCAGTTTTCTTCCCCAGATTGGGGAAGTTCTCTGCTATAATTTGTTGAAGGGCTCCTGCATCACTTTTCCTTCTCTCTTTCTCTTCTGGAATTCCTGTGATCCAGATATTGTTCCATTTGATTGTATCACTCAGTTCTCGAACTCTACTTTCGTGTTCCTGGATCAGTTTCTCTCTCTTTTTCTCGACTTCCTTTTTTTCTATAATTGTGTCTTCTAAATCACCTATTCTCCTCAGCCTCTTCAATCCGTGCATTCGATGCCTCCATTTTATTATGCACCTCATTTATAGCATTTTTTAATTCATCACAACTATTTTTAAGCTCCATAGTCTTTGTAGCAATAGTTTCTCTGATGTCTTCCATGTCTATTTCAAGCCCAGTGATTAATTTTATGACTATTGTCTAAATTCTTGTTTAGTTATGTTGCTTATATCTGTTTTGAGCAGTTCTTTAGCCGTCACTTCTTCCTGGAATTTATTTAGAGAAGAGTTCTTCCGTTCATCATTTTGGCTTGCTTTCTGTCTCTTGTTAGTTTAAAAAGCTTGTCATGCACTCTGCACCTGAGAGTACTGATGTATTAAGGAATTCTCTTTGACTGTCCAGGACCTGTCTGTTCAGGAAGTGTTCTTTGTCTCTCTTGTTGAGACTTTGGTTATTTTATTTCCCTACTCTTAGTGGTATTTTGGACTCTCCGCCGTGTGTACTTTTGCTTGCTTCGTGAGGTAGTCCCCATAAAGAAAACAGACAAACACACAGGGAACAAAGGCCCACAGACGCACAGAAAAATCCAACAAACAAGCAAACTCAAAGGGAAAATGAAAAAGAAAAAAAGATGGAAGAAAAACAAATAATAAAAAGAAGAAAGAAGAAAGAAAGAAGGAAGAGAAAAAAGAAAAAAAAACAAAAATGAAGGACTGTTTAAAAGCATAAAACCAGAATTCCTAGCTACAAATAAAGAGCACGGTGTATGCAGTGCTGATGGAAGAGCATATACAAAGAGAAAAATGACAGGGCAGGGTGCAAGCGAAATTGATCAATGACCAGGCAAAGTGACTAAGTGGCTTAATTCAGAGAGAGAAAGAGGAGAATATGGTAAGAGGTGAGGAGAAGGAAATGAAGATAATGTTACTCAGAGAAACTATATAGTCTGATTACTCCAGAGAGAGAGAGAGAGAGAGAGAGAGAGAGATAGAAAGGTAGTGGTGTAGGTGTAGAATATACATCTAGAGAATGGATTGACTTCCATTCCATTGCTTAAATGTGACTGTTTAAGCAAACCAATGACCAGAGTGCCCAGTCCAGCAGAGGGGAAGGATATGAATGAGACAAGGGAAAATATATCTGAATACTAAGAATTGATCTAGAATTAATCACCGCACTGCATCCATGTTGGTCTTGTCCCGGGCTCTGGTAAAAAAAAAAAAAAAAAAAAAAAACAAACAAACCAGCTTTCTGGAGGGAATGAGTGTGGTTTGGTATAGGTAGTTCTTAACCTCCATTGCGATCCTGTGGGCTGCTTCCTGACATCTCACCCTGGTGGTTGTGAAGAGAAAAATGGCAGCGCCCCAATCCTTTCTGGAACCAAGCATTACTAATTACTCTTTTGGGTTGATCTCCCTGTGCCACAGACATAGCCAAGGTGGGCCTTGTTTTATGTCCCAAGCCACGCCTCATTTCCAGATCTTAGTCCGTGTGCTTTATTGATACTGTCCAAAATATAAACTGGCAGGTCAAGTCCTTCTGAGCAGTTTCAAGCCTTTCACTTCCCCACTGGGGATTGAGAAGAGCCAGGAGAGTGGCAGAGTAGTTTCAGGCTGTGCCATTTCTCCTCCAGATAGAGCTGGTGAGCAGAGGAGCAGTTTCTCCTGGTGCCGCCTTGGACCAGGTCACCCAACTCAAAGTTAGCACCACAGCTGGGAATCGGATAGCTCTCTGTCCTGAGCCGAGGTTTTTCTCTTCTCTAGGGACAGTTCTTTGAGCAGTTTCAGCCACTCTTTCTTTTCCTCTCAACTCACCTGGGCTCCCCACAAAGGGGGTTCCCTCCCCTCCTTCCGTGTCTCTGGGTCAAGCCCGTTTTTATCTTCCCTAGTTCACACTCATGCATGTATAAAGTTGTTTTCTCATTGGACTCTGTCTCCTTTTCCTCCCAAACTCCTGCAGTTCTGTAAGGGTCCTGTGGCTTCAGGCCTTCTCCGTTTGAGAGATGGAGGCGAGTGAAATGTAGGAGCTCCCTACTTCTCTGCCATCTTGCCCCAAGACCACAATTATCCTTTTAAAGTGAACTTTATAAAACAATAGAGTTCAGACACTGATGAGTTTATTTAACCAGTAATCAGTTCATCTTCGTCCTAGGCCCTGAGATGAGTTTGTCACAGAAGCAAAGTCTCATCATCTAATCTATTACCCCCTCTTTAACCACATCCTCTTATCTGATTGTGTCACTAAATGTGCTTTGAACTCCTGACTTAGTATTGTATAAAATCAATTAGGTGACATAAGGCAAGTTGTTTAAAATGTAGTAAAAAACAAAACTAGAACCTGCTAAAAGAAAACAGTTTTTGTTATTAGTTGAATAGTTTAAACTCAAGTATTTATATCTAGAACTATGAAAAAATGTATTTTTTCACTCTAAAAGCATATATTTTCATTGTGTGCCTACTAAAACTCAGTATTGCACTAATAATTAGAACTTTAGCAATGAGTAATACTGACATGATCCCCATCCTTATCGTTAAATTAAATACATAATTCCAATAAATTGATAAATTCCATTAAAAAGTAAAGAGTATATGACAGTTCTAAGGAAGCGAATCTAACTCAAGGTTGTGAGGAGGCTGGTCAGAATAGGCTTCCCAGAAAAGAAAGAATAATTGATGTTAATATATTAATTAGTTTATTGAGGGAAAGTTAGGAGGTATATGATAGCAGTGAAATATGCCAGGTATTGTCCAGGTAACAACCTGGACAAAAGCTATATATTAAATTTGTCTATTTTAATAAGGAATTCAATATATGTGAAGGTAAGGCACATGGGCTGAAAGACAAAAGATATAGTTAGAGAGGTAAGCAGGGTCTTTTAAATAGCGTCATGGAGTTAAGGTTTTATCCAAAAAGTAATGAAAAGTGGACATTTATGGAAGAAAATCATGTGACACATTCGTACTTTATTAAGATGTCTCTAGATATATGCAAAATATAAATTGGGCAGTAATGAGACCATTGTTATAAGGCAGTTAAGAGAAATGAAGGCTTGATCTTGGGTATAGTGGGTGGAGATATAAAAAGTAGATGTAATATGAAAATATTTAGAAGGTAACACTGTCAAGACTTGGTGATTAAGAGAAAGAGAAAGAGTGTCCAAGTTTTTGGCTTGAGCACATGAGTTAGCAGTACTATCATCAATTTAGATATAAAAGTCAAGTAGACTGGAGTTTTTGAGTTTAAGATTGGAATATCTTGGTACATATGCATGGTGAAATCCAATAGATGGTCTAAGCTCATGAGAACAATCTGGTTTGAAAATATAGCTTTCTGGGTCATTTATATACATGGTTAATATATACCTCTGGAGTAAGCAAAAATGTGTATAGGATCAGAAGAAAAAATGGTTGGAATAGAACCTAATGGGGACACCAAAATATAGGAAAGTCAGAGTAAGAGAAATATACAAAGGATTCCTTGAAGGTATGGCCAAAAGGTAAAAGCATGAGGGTATAGCATCTTGGAAGTGAAAGAAATATACATATATTTACTCTTTCAAGAGAAGAGCAATCAACAATATCAAATATAATAAAAAGAACAAGAAAGATAATGAATGGAAATGTGCAAAGTTAGTAATATCATTACACATTTAGAGTTGTTCAGCTAGGTTTTTTTCACTTCTTTGCACATTAATCATCATCTTTTCCCTCCTGCCCCACCTGTCATCATAATCATCTGCTCTGTAAAAACAGTACTGCCTCAGTCTTGTGTTCAGACCCACAACCACATTTCTCCAACCCATAACATTTCAATCAATGTCAGACACATTTGCCAAGAACTTTCTTCCTCAGGCTTAACCTCTATTTTTTATATTTTCAGAAAACTAGTTTTCTAGTTTCTGGATAAAGAACAAAATGAGGTTGGATTAGTGGAAAATATATTTTATTTGAGTTTAAACATGGTTGTCAATTCCAATGGGTTTTGGAATAACCATTTTCACCTATCTTAACAATATCTGAGGTAATGAATCAGAACATTCATACTATCAAGATGATAGGCCCAAATAGGAAAAACCCTTTTTTAAGTTGGCATATTTTATTGTTTTGATACAAATAATTTTAATACAAGTATACATTTTATTCTATTCTGATATGTCACCCTTATGAAATGCTGTACAAAACTTGTGTGTGATATCCATAATTGTCTTTTCGATGGTTTTAACGTATTATGATCAACACCAATCTGTCTGTACTATATAAAATCCCACTAGTATATTGAGGAGGAGAAAAATAAAGATTACAACATTTTAATAGTTTTAACCTGACTCTAGGGAATAATGATGAGTAGTTTTTGGCAAAGATATGTCATGAAGAAAATCTTTGTACATTAGCAAGAAATGCAGACTATAATACTAGATTTCATTTAGCGATAAAGAATTCCAAATATATGGCAAGATTATACATATGTAAATATGCTGGAGACTCGTTTAAAATTTTAGAACTGTACTTATTCATGAAACAAAATGTTCTCATGTATTTTTCTTATTAATGTCTCGTTATATTTGCACATCCAGCTACATGCCAGACATTTATTATTTGATGACAAGGGAGATACACTTAACACATACAGCACACAAGTTCTTTCTCTGGCTACAAAAACCACTTGCCAAAATGTGGTATTAATTTTCATAGTGAACATCAGTTCAAAACAACAAAATGTCTGTTATGCAGCTAAGAAAAAAACAGATCCCAATGAATCTACTGTCAATGTTAATAAAATCCCCTCTGATGGGGCGCCTGGGTGGCTTAGTCGGTTAAGCGTCCGACTTTCGCTTGGGTCATGATCTCGCGGTTCGTGGGTTCGAGCCCCGCGTTGGGCTCTGTGCTGACTGCCAGCTCAGAGCCTGGAGCCTGTTTCAGAGTCTGTGACTCCCTCTCTCTCTGACCTTCCCCTGCTCACGCTGTCTCTCTCTCTCTCTCTCCTGGAAATAAATAAAACATTAAAAATTAAAAAAAAATCCCCTCTGAATCTCCGAAGGCAATGACTTCTTTTGTAAGCTTTAATTATTTTCTGAGCTTTAGGGACCCAACAGGAAGATGGGCTGGAGATGTAAAAGGATATAGGAAAAAATTAAAGTTTTGGCCTTAAGAAAAGTTGTGATGCCATCTCAGGAGATTTGGGGAGCACCTCTAAAAAAGACTTATATTATTCAGGAAGGTCAGAATGAAGTAAAGGCTGGAAGAGACTTCCAGTTATTCTAGAGTACTATCATTATCCTGTTTAGGCACAAAGAGATGAAATGATAGAATACAGCCATCTCTGTAACACTAAAATTTGATGATTAAGTTAATTAGTGTAATATGGTAGTTGAAAAACCTGTCTGACACCACTCAGTCACTTTTCTGTCTTTCTTATGCTTGTATTCTAAGTGTTTTGCCGTAGCAGGATGTTTATGTAACAGGAATGTGTAAAACAACTCAGTTATGTACCTTCATGAAACTATTATTTAGTGATATTTATTGAACATTTTTAAGATTTTCTGCTGACTTATTCTATGAGCTCAAGTTGTCATATTCACCAAGACCACCTTTTTCTTTCAGAAAAAGTCACTGGAAATGTTTTTAGTCAAAGCTGAGTAAGGTGTCTTCCTTCCTTCTTTTCTTTCTTTCTTTCTTTCTTTCTTTCTTTCTTTCTTTCTTTGTTTGGTCTTAATTCTGAATAACTGTATGAATTAAATACAGGTTAAAAAGTAACATGGAAGTAGTATTGCTTAGCATAAAATGGTGTTTTAATTTGCTTAATATTCAACTATTCATCACATAGTCTCCAGAAAAATAAAAGAGTGGGGTGATATCTCTTGTTTCCCATATGCTAAGTACCCTGCTGTAGGTACGGTTGTCATGGATACTACTTGCTGAGCTCATGCAGACCTTGACTTGCCAGTGTTTACAGGGAATTGATAGACTGAAACTAAATGTTACACAACAGCATGTTGTGCTTGCTGAAAGCCTGGCAGGGCAGGCCTGACAGAAGACTCCTTGTCCCCTCTGGGTGTGCTCTGATAAGATTAGAAAAAGCCACTGTCAGTCCATTTACTTTTCACCACATTGGGATCAGGAAAAGTTGGAGGAAATGGAGGATCATAGAGAAAAGGGTCAGGTGAAATAGATGCATAAACCTAAATAGATCAATCTAATAAGAAAGACCATAATCAGAATAATCTAAGAAAGCAAAAACATTTATGAAATCTCAATTCTCTTAGCCTTAACAATCACAGTGTATATAGACCCTAACCTCTTGGAGTTCAACGACTAGATTTTATTCACTTTAGTGTTTCCCAAATTACCTAGTAACACACTACCTCCAATAGGTTATCTAATTATTTGTTGAATCACATATGTGCCTTTTTGCCAGTTTCCTTCCATTTCCTTTACCAAGAAGTGAAAAATTCACTATACCAAGTGCCTATAAGGAAGAGTGATTTTTCAAAATAGCCAGCAGGACTCTAGCCTTAACCATCAGAGTGAGCTTTGTTGATGGCATAGGTCTGAGGTGGTCCTGGGACCCTCCTGCAGGGTGGGTGCCATCTACAGGTGACAGGGAAGACCCAGATGAGAGGGATGGGAACTGAAGCAGTGAAGGAACAAGAAACTAGGCAGCTAATAGTGATGTTTTTGAATATTTTAAAAGTTGCTATGGACACTCCATCATAGATGAATAGTGTCTCTGCTTGCAGGATTTAGACAGAACCTTCCTATGATTCATTAACATCACAAACTTTAATGTTTCTATCAAGAAGCATTGGACAGATCCTACTATATATATAGAGAGAGAGTCATTACGTGAGCAAGGTGTTAGTTTTCTCAGTGAACCAGATTGCCATTGAATATAGATCTACTGCAGGGTCCAATGTGCACTGAGAAACAAAGCTGTCATAGGTGAGAAAGAGTAGCCAGAACTGACAGAACCAAGTCAGGGTGCTATGTTACACTGAAGACAGTATGTACTAAACTGTCTCAAGGGTTAACCAATTAATTTCATATATGAATACCCTTAGAAAAGTAGAGCTTATACTTGTCTCTAGAAAAGTCATTTGGTATTAAATAAGGCAATGTCTAGAAATTTATACAAAATCTGGATAATTGTACAAGGTAGCTAAGGACCCTCTTCTCATATTGGTGCATACTTTTTCTGTCATGCAAATAAAAATGGCCACAAAACTGGGTAGTTGGTCACTAGAATGAATGTTGCCTCTGTTATTTCAAAAAAATGTTTTGTGAAGTTTTCTCCATTCTTGATTATAGGGAGCAGGCTATGGAGAACATCTTGGAATTTGTACACTTTCCTTACTCTTTATGTCTTATTTATGTCTGTGAAAGGTCTCACTTGTGTTATTAGTTGAATTGTAACCCACCCACAAAATCATACATTGAAGTCCTAACCCTCAGTACTTCAGAACGTGACTACGTTTGGAGACAGGGTCTTTAAAGAGGTAATTAAGGTAAAATGAGATCATTCAAGTGAATCATATCCCATCTGATGGGTGTCCTTAGAATAAGAGATTAGGACATAGACACAGAAGGAAGACCATGTGAAGACATAGTAAGAAGATAGCTATCTATAAGCCAAGGAGAGAGATCTCAGGAGAAACCAACCCTGCCTGTGTCTTGACTAATAGCAAGAAGCTCAGTGTCTGGGGGAGTAATTTTGCCTTCCAACTTGATTTTATATTTTCTTTGCTTAAAATTATTATTATTCTTCATAGTAAAACCAGAGTTTGTCCATGTAAAAGTGTGTATACTTAAGTGTATGATTTTTAAAGCATTTGTCAAACATCTTATAGATATGCACAACTATCTATACAGCATGTTTACAATCATGAGTATTAACATGATTAGTTTCATTTTATTCTCACAGCATCTTATCAAGTGACCAGGAAGAAAAATTAAGCCAGGAAATACTAGTTTGGAGATGGGGGCATGAGTCCCATTCTGCTGCTGGAATGACCTCATTGCAAGAGGCTCCTTTAAAAAAAATCACTGTTGTTTTTAAAGACACAGACATAATTTAGGATATCAAATAGACATGGAAAGTTCACAGAGTGACAGGAGGAAATTCAGGTGAGGGTGGTTTGTCACGTTTTGAACTTGTGAATGTTGTACCAGGCAGAGCAGATGCTGACAGCTTTTAATGAAGAACTATTTATATGATTGTACTTTGAAGGAAAAAAATCACATTGGAATGGAAGGAAATGGGACACAACTGATGCTGGTCTTTCAAAAATCAAGTACGGAGATATTTTAAACGGTATGGCAAAAGAAGAAATCTGTAGTTGAACCGCTATTTGCTCTGATTATGAAATCAGTTAAAACTCCCTACCAAGCTAGAAGAAACCTAAATCAAAATACTTTTAACATTTTATGAAGTTGCAACTTGAACCAGAAAAAATGAAAGCAGATGCTAAAAAGATTGCCTTCCAGTTAGAATCTGCTTATTAAAAGTAGGAAATGTATTTATTTACATGACCCTTCAAATAGCTTTTTAAGAGGCTGTTAGACCATCCTGCTAGTGTCATTAAAAGAGGGAAAGAGAAAACAGTGAGAATGGCAAGGCACAAAGGAATGGAAAAGTAAAAACAAAATAAATTTAAAATAGCACGTACTTTTTTGGTTGTTGAAGATAAAAATCCTGCTAATGTTAGAAATAATAAATCTGTGACAAATATACATGCAAATATTTGAATGTTGACAATTTGTTATATCACATGTGATTTTAAAAAATTAGAATAGATATCCTTTCCATGTTTTTTTTTTAATTGAAAAAGCAAAAGTTCACAATCATATTCCTCTCACTTAAAAGACAGAAAAAAACTGGTGGAACCAAAAAGTAAAGATATGAAACTGATCTGAAAAGAGCCTCAAGTAAAAAATTCCATTTACAGCTTTCCTTCCTTTGGAGATGACGCAGTTTAATCTTCATGGGAATGAAAATTAAAAAGTTGAATATTTCCCTTTATGATTTGGCTGTTTGGGAGCTCAGAGCCAAACCAGTGATTCATTTATAACAACTTTCATATTTCTTCCTAATTGCTAATTCATATCTATATTCTTGAAATACTCTGATCCAAAGTTGTAGTTTTTATAGTGTCAACTTTTCTTTTATTCATGGTTCTTATAAAATATAGTAAAAATAAACAAATAAGAATTACCCATAAATCTGTGTGTTTCATCACCCAAGACAGCTATCCAAAATGCATTGCTGTATAGCCTTCTGGATGTGAATATATGTATGCATAAATATGTGGATAAACACATACATGAGATCATGGTATATGTACTGATAAAGACTCTTTGTTTTGTTTTACCATAAACATAAATCAATATCACTAAATAATCACATATGATATATTAATGTCTTTTTAGCATTTTGTTATATGGAAATATGTTCTACTTAACCTATCAAGTTGTTTCCAATTTTTTGATATTATAATCAATGCTGAAATATATTCTTCTTGCTAAGTCTTGCAGATGTCCTTATTAATAAGCTTACAGTAAGTTTCTAAGAATAAAATTGCTGGGTCAAAGCATTAGCAATTTTTTTTTAGATTTTTAACAGTGATTACCAACATTATTTGTTATTCAGGTTGGTAGCATCAGTGTACATTCTTATACCAAGTACATATTTAAAACATTGATTTATCTTTACATCATTACCACTGGGATTGTCTTTTTTCCAAGTTTGATAAATAGGATAAATTAGGGGAAAAATCACATCCTTCAAAGTAAAATGCCCTAGATTGCTATAAAGGTTGAAAAAAAATCAATAGCTTTATGGCCTCACCACTCTCTTGGTGAAAATGCAGTGCCTTGAGGGGACATTCTATCTGCCCTCTTACTCTGGCATCCTAACCAGGGTCTCCTGATGATGTTCTGCCTATAAATTCTGGTATTTACCCAACAATCTTGAATCTCACCATGCCTCATGCGAGGTATCAAGTTTTCAGTCCCTGAGAATTATCAGCAATATATTTTCACCTGTCATTATTCAAGGCCCATCCCCAACCCTACATTTGTCTAAAGCTATCATCATCTTTATCACTCATCTCTCACTTTTAAGTATAATGATATGTTTCCAATTCACAACCGGCTAAATTATGAGGCAAGCTAAACACACTGGGATTAGAAAGCACTACTTGAACTTCTAAGCAAAAAGAAACTTCACAAGGATATATGATATTTTTATTTTTGGCTTGTAGGTGTGAATCATTGTTAGAAAGACACTCTATGCTGTAAAGTTGAAATGGATTTTCCATATTTTCTATTAGCTATTTTATAGTTTTCTTTTCTTTAAGTGCTTACATTCATTTGAAGTTTGTCCTGTTGTATGGCATCCTCCATTTGGCTGTTTGGTTGTCCCAAAACTTTTTCTTCTCAATAGTTGTCTTTTTTCATGAGACTTAGCTTACATGCAGTAAAATATACAGACCAAATGTTTAATTATGTGAAGATATAAAATATTTCTATTATCCCAGAAATTACCTTGGTGGCATTTTTCAATTAACTCCCCCATTCACACCTACCAGAGATAACTACTTTCTGATTTTTGTCATTATAGACTGCTTTAGTCTGTTCTAGAACCTAATAAAATTGGAGTCATACAGCATATGCTGTTTTGGTATGGTATAGATGATATAGACACAGATATGCATATAAAGAAGGTCCCATACAAAACAGGGAAAAGATTCCCTGCTAACTTGACTGGGTTGGAGATGCATCAGTGTTCTTCAAATTAGAAAAGAACAGAGCAGTGTATTGTTTCTTGCACCTGAAAGTTGTAGGGTACATTTATTCCCTCAGTGGGTACTTTTACTATTTTCCCTTATTAATTTTGCTTACATTTAGACCAGTCGTTCTCAAAGTTATTTGCACAGTGGATTTACAGGATACCTAAGATACTACTGATATCTGAGTCTCACCTCCTTCCACATACCCCCACAGAGATTCTGATGAATTTCCCCAAAATCTGATGTGGATATTTGGTTTTAAGATATTCTCTGGTGAGTGTAATGTACAGCCACGGTGGAGAAAGAAGGATTTGTAGTGCATTAACATTCTCAAAAATTACAAAGGATTCTTGTGAAAAATCAGATTTTGATTCAAAAGTTCAAGGGGCTGAGACTACATGTTTCAAACGAGATGATACCAGTGCTGGTCTATGGACTATACTTTGAGAAGTGAAGGATGTAAATGTTATTCTTGACACTTTCCTTACATTCAAGATCTTCTTTCAACTTTCTTGTGGTCCTGAAATCCATCACAAAACTCATCCAGATGAAAACAGCATTGGTTTCCTGTTCATACCTGCTGTGTATTCTTTTACTTACATAATAGAGTTTTTGGATCCACATATTCAATCCTTTCCTTCTCTTGCTTAATAATTTTTCTTTATACTGAATCACGCTCTCTATGCCAATAACTCAGAAACACTTCTTTAGCTTCAATCTTTCTCTTGAGATTCAAACTTGCACACCCAACCACTCAATTTGATATCACCTCTTGAATGTCTCAAAGAATCCTTAGCACAAGTAGTTTCAAACTGAATTGATGATTGTTTTCCAACTAAATATGACATTCCCACAAATCTTATATACACATGTGTACGTGTGTGTGTAAACATGTATATGTGTGTATGTATATATGTGTCTGTGTGTATATACATATATATATATGTGTGTGTGTGTGTATATACACACACACATATGTCTATATGTGTGTCTATATACAAACATATATATCTATAGATACACACACACACAAATGGTACTACCCAGACAATTGTTCATGTTAAAGATCTGGAGCCATCCTTCATCCTTTATATCTCTCCACCTTCACACCCAGCCAACAACATTCTTGTCAATCTTCAAAACATATTTTGACTCTTTTATTGCTTTTCTCTGTGTGCATTACTGCCAACTAGCCAATTACTGCCAACTAGCCAAAACTCATGGTTTCTTATCTGTACTAGTTGTCTACTTTTACCCTGACTCTTCTAAAATACATTCTCTGCAAACCCAGTGTTATTTTATTAAAACATAAATCAGATTATCCCATTACCCTGGTTCAAGGTGTTGTATGGTCTCAGTGCATTTACAATAAAATTCAAAATCTTGTTTATTAATGTTTTTGGCTAACTTAAATGTTTCCAAAAATAATGAAAACAGCATGTTATTTCAATGTTGACAAGTACTTTGTTGTGAAGTAACAAGTCATCATGAGGCAGATGCTATGAAGAACGTTCTGTGAATGAAGATAAGAATTTATCCACTGTGGGTATGACTTAGAGAGAATTAAGTCCCCATTCTTATGTAGAATTTGTCAATAAGATCCAATCAGTGTGGATTCCTTAAGGAGGCAAAGTCTATTGGGTAAAAAGAATCCTGTGGCACTCCACTCCATTTCTCCAAATATTTGGAGATTGGGGGACTTTCAAGATACACAAGGGTTTCACATTACAAATCTCCATGGCAGAAAGATAAATAAATACATTGAAATTCAGTGACCTTAAGGGAAATGGACTGCTGAGCCAGGCAGCATAAGAGCCTAAGGTTTCTTCAAAGCTTAGGGCCAACCTCTGCTCAGAGTGAGAGGGGCTCAGGCTGGGATCCAGGTGGAACACAGTGGTTGAATTTGTAGAAGTTGGGGTTTTTAGTGAAGGGTCATAATTGTGGTACCTAATGAGGACCATCCTGTGGCTTCAGTCAAGACTGAGATAGGAAAAGGCAATTCAGAAGAAGTAGACAATTGCCATTTATCAAAGAGCCCTAAAATAGTTTTTAATGATGATAAGGTCAGACATAGGAGAAAAGAGCAGGCGGTAATGAGCCCTGTGTGGTGCTGGTTCTCTCTCCAGATTTGTGGATGAGGCTAAACTTTTTGTTTTGAAGGAGATACTTAGCTTTAGATAAACAGGGATAGGGAGAAATACAGAGCTTCTGGAGGCCACTGGCCTTTCTGCTGATGGAGTTGGTGGATGTCAGGGGATTAAGTGAAAAAGGGAGAAGAGGGGGAGAAGATGATGAGATGACAATAACTGTACCCCAGGTCCGTACTGGTTACACTTTTTCAACCTCACTGGAGACATTCACAAACCTTTATACAGAAATCACTAAATAAAACTATATTATTGATGTCAATGTATTCATTGTCATTTATTTGTTCATTATTTGTTATTCATTTGCCATTTATTTGTTCATCCATTTAAAAAATAGTTATTGAATTTCTACTGAGAAGTAGGTGCCCAGAACAATTCCAGGTGCTGAGAATATCACAGTGAACAAAGCATTCCGAAGCTCCTCCTTCAAGAAGGCCATAGTCTACTGGTAGGGTAAGCAGGAAACTGACAATAAACACAATAAATAAGTTAAATGTATAGTATGTAAGAAAGTGAAATGAAGTACAAAGAAACATACAACAAAAAAGCGAGATAGAAAGTATATACTGGGGATTCATTTTAAGTAGGTAGGTTGGGAAATCCCTTTGAAAAGGTAGCATCTGAGTAAAGACCAGTAAGTGGCAAGAAAACCAGTCATGTGGATATTGGAGGAAGATAGTTCTAGGCAGCAAGACCAGCAAGTGCAAAGGCCCTAAGGTGGGCATGTGTTCAGTATTCAAGGGGTGACTAGAAAGACAGTTTACCAGAACAGAGTGAGAATGAGGAGGGGAGGCAGGAGACAAGATCAGTCAGATAAAGGGAGAGATAGATTCTAGAGATCCTTATAAATCACTGTAAGAATGTTGACCCTGAGTAATATAGGAAGCCATTGAAAGATTTCGGGCAATGAAGTGGCATATGTGTCTTATTTATTTATAGTATTACACTGCCTAGTGTATTGAGAATCCACTGAAAGGAGGCAAAAGAGAAAACAGGAAGACGAGGTAGGAAACCACAGTAATAATCAGTGTGAGAGACAGGGCTGGTGAATGATTAGATGCTGGATATATTTGTAAGGTATAGGTCGCAGGAAACCATCCATGAATTGGAGGTGAGGTGCAAAAGAAAGTAAAAAATTAAGAATGCCTCTTGAAAACAATGTGGAGATTCCTCAGAAAATTCCCAGCAATAGCACTGCTAGGAATTTACACAAGGGATACAGGAGTGCTGATGCATAGGGGCACATGTACCCCAATGTTCACAGCAGCACTTTCAACAATAGACAAATCATGGAAAGAGCCTAAGTGTCCATCAACTGATGAATGGATCAAGATGTGGTTTAACTATACAATGGAATACTACATGACAATGAGAAAGAATGAAATCTGGCCTTTTGTAGCAACGTGGATGGAAACTGAGGGTGTTATGCTGAGCAAAATAAGTCAGGCAGAGAAGGACAGGTACCATATGTTTTCACTTATAAGTGGAATAGGAGAAGCTTAACAGAGGACCATGGGGGAGGAAAAGGGGAAAAATAGTTGGAGAGAGGGAGGGAGGCAAACCATGAGAGACTCTTGAATACTGAGGACAAACTGAGAGCTGGTAGGGGTGAGGGAGAGGGGAAGGGGGGTTATGGGCATGGAGGAGGGCACTTGTTGGCATGAGTACTGGGTGTTATATGGAAACTAACTTGACAATAAACTATATTAAAAAAAGAATGCTTCTAAGGTTTTTTACTTAAGCAACTTTCATTAAACTGAGATAGAAAAGGATTTGGCTGGGAACAAGTTTAAGAAGGAAGAGGATGTTGTGGTATATATTCAACATCCATCTGTAGAGTTTACATATCTGGAGTTATAAGACTGAAATTGAGGCTGGGTGGGAGAAACTGCAGCTGAAGATATACGTTTGAGGGTGAAATGTGGTCAACAGGGTATAGATGTTGTCTAAAGTCATGAAACGAAATGGGATCAATGAAAGAGACACAGAAGAGGTCCAAGGACCAAGGCTGGAGGCATTTCAATCTTGAGAGATTAGAGACATGGGTAGGAATTATAGAAAGAGAAAAAAAAGGTACATGTGGGATGCTGGAAATTAGATTTAAAAATTACATATCTAGGAGGAAGTAGCCATAAAATATCCTATTTTATTAGAATAAAACACTGCTGTCATGTCAAGTATGATGAAGAATGAAAATTGCCCATTGGATTTGGAAATGTAGAAGCCAAGTTGCTGTTGAACCAATAGCCATGCCCAAGAAGTCTAGTATACAAGGATGGTTATGGACCATTCCCAGATAGAAGAGAACTGTAAAAAATTTGGGGCAAAATAGTCCTTTATGATGCTCTACAACCTTGCTCCTCAAAGTCTGGTCCACAGAACAGCAGCATTGCCATCACCTGGGAGCTTACTAGAAATGCAGTATCTTAGACCCCACTCCAGACGTCCCTCATCAGAACCTGCACTAGAACAAGATCCCTGGCCAATTTGCTCTGTGTTAGAGTTTGAGACACACTGCTTTAACATACCTCGAAAAAAGGACTTAACTTTCACTGTGTAACATAGTGATTGCATGTGGACTGGTGCATCCATAGTCGGTTTGTGAGGACCCTCCTGATGCTAGGCTTTGCTCACTGCCTCTCCAAAGAGCTTTAAAGGCATAGGGAGCAGGGAGCTGAAGTTGGGTGTAAGAGCCAGGACGGGCTGAGGTTCAACTATCATGCTTGGGAGATAATGTTCTTGGGAGTTAGTTTTTCGCAAATAAGATTTTAAAAATGCCACTATTTTTGGTTCCTGTTATATTCGTGATCTCTCCAGATTGGAGTATCAACTTGGTGTGTCTGTTCAGTGTTTATTATGGCTTCCCTACTTGTGTACACACTGGGTTTCAGTTAATCCCCTTCATCAGGTTAAGTGGCTTATAATCACTTGGCATGCACTCCTGAAGTCCTCGGCCTTATCTGAATTGAGGTGTGTTGTTGCCTGGTTCTCCCCTCAAGTAAGACTCCTGGTCCTCTGCCCTAGGATACCTGTGCTCTAGTATGGCACTTAATCTATTCTGTAGGATGTCAGTCACACACAATGTCCTTGTAAAAGTTCCATAAAGAAATATGCTTGAGAAACACTGAGAGTTTTTGCTCCCTTCAAAGAGTTAAACTGCACACTGAAAGGCTCTGGGAAGATCTGTACTTAGAATCCTCCATGTACCCCATATAGTGCCCAATGCCCATCAGGCATTTAAATTAGATGGCACTAAACAGTATGTGGACACATGTTGGGAAATAATAAACTACTAAAAGGTTCACCCTTAAACAATTCCTGCCTCAACCCTATTACTGTTTGTATGAAGGAAAGAGCAACTAAGTAATTGAAATTAAAACTTGTGGGTCTGGGTGGCTCAATTGGTTAAGTTTATGACTCTTGGTTTCTGCTCAGGTCATGATATTCCCATTTCATGAGTTTGAGCCCTGCATCGGGCTCTGCACTGATACAGCAGAGCCTGCTTGGGATCCCCTCTCTCCCTCCCATCTCTCTCTCTCTGCCCTTCCCCTACTCACACGGTCTCTGTATCTCCTAAAATAAATACATAAACTTTTAATTTTTTTAAAAATGTGCCCGTATCATACAACTTATAACATAGTTTAAATGTTAGAGTTTAAATGAAGAACTATTCTTTTATTAGAGCTATTATCATTAAAAACTTTTCTCTGAATCTGCTACTTTAGTGTGAGAATAAAATAAATGAAGTGCAAAGTCAGGGAAAAGGTTTTATTTTATTTATTAATTTTTATTTTTTTCTTTCATAGTTTATTGTCAAGCTGGTTTCCATATAACACCCAGTACTCATGCCAACAAGTGCCCTCCTCCATGCCCATCACCCCCCTTCCTCTCTCCCTCACCCCCATCAGCCTTCAGTTTGTTCTCAGTATTCGAGAGTCTCTCATGGTTTGCCTCTCTCCCTCTTCCCAACTATTTTTCCCCTTCTCCTCCCCCATGGTCCTCTGTTAAGTTTCTCCTGTTCCACTTATAAGTGAAAACAATTGATATCTGTCCTTCTCTGTCAGACTTATCTTGCTCAGCATAACACCCTCAGTTTCCATCCACGTTGCTACAAACGGCCAGATTTCATTCTTTTTCATTGTCATGTAGTATTCCATTGTATAGATAAACCACATCTTCTTGATCCATTCATCATTTGATGGACATTTAGGCTTTTTCAGTGTTTTGGCTATTGTTGAGAGTGCTGCTATGAACATTGGGTACATGTGCCCCTATGCATCAGCACTCCTGTATCCCTTGGGTAAATTCCTAGCAGTGCTATTGCTGGGTCATAGGGGAGTTCTATTGTTAATTTTCTGAGGAACCTCCACACTGTTCTTCAGAGGGGTTGCACAGGTTTACATTCCCACCAACAGCGTAGGAGGGTGCCCGTTTCTCCACATCCTCACCAGCATCTAAGGTCTCCTATTTGTTCATTTTAGCCACTCTGACCGGCATGAGGTGGTATCTCAGTGTGGTTTTGATTTGTATTTCCCTGATAATGAAGGACACTGAGCATCGTTCCATGTGTCTGTTGGCCATCTGGATGTCCTCTTTGGAGAAGTGTCTGTTCATGTCTTCTGCCCATTTCTTCACGGGGTTATTTGTTTTTCGGGTGTGTAGTTTGGTGAGTTCCTTATAGATTTTGGTTACTAGCCCTTCATCTGATAATGTAATTTGTAACTATCTTTTCCCATTCTGTCGGTTGCCAATTAGTTTTATGGATTGTTTCCCTTGCCTTGCAGAAGGTTTTAATCTTGAGTCCCAATAGTTCATTTTTGCTCTTGATTCCCTTGCCTTTGGGGATGTGTCAAGTAAGAAATTGTTGCTGTTGAGGTCAAGGAGGTTGTTTCCTGCTTTCTCCTCTAGGGTTTTGATGGTTTCCTGTCTCACATTCAGGTCCTTCATCCATTTTGAGTTGATTTTTGTGTATGGTGTGATAAAATAATCTAGTTTCATTCTTCTGCATGTTGCTGTCCAGTTCTCCAAGCACCATCTGTTAAAGAGGCTGTCTTTTTACCATTGGATACTCCTTCCTGTTTTGTCAAAGATTGGTTGCCTGTACATTTTGGGTCCAATTCTGAGTTCTCTATTCTATTCCATTGGTCTATGTGTCTGTTTTTGTGCCAATACCATACTGTCATGATGATGACAGCTTTGTAGTAGAGGCTAAAGTCTGAGATGGTGATGCCTCCAATTTTGGTTTTCTTATTCAATATTACTTTGGGTCTTTTGTGATTCTATATAAATTTTAGGATAGTTTGTTCTAGCTTTGAGAAGAATGCCAAGGTATTTTGATTGGGATTGCATTGAATGTGTAGATTGCTTTGGGTAGTAATGACATTTTAATTATATTTATTCTTCTCATCCATGAACATGAAATGTATTTCCATTTCTTGGTGTCTTCTTCAATTTCCTTCATAAGTTTTCTATAGTTTCATCATACAGATCTCCTATATCTTTGGTTAGGTTTATTGCTATGTGTTTTATGTTTTTTTGTGCAATTGTGAATGGGATCACTTTCTTGATTTCTCTTTCTGTTGCTTCATTGTTGGTGTATAAAAATGCAACTGATTTCTGTACGTTGATTTTGTATCCTGCAACTTTGCTGAATTCATGGATCAGTTCTAGTAGGCTTCTGGTGGAGTCTGTCGGGTTTTCTATGTAGAGTATCATGTCATCTGTGAAAAGTGAAAGTTTGACTTACTCCTTGCCAGTTCTGATGCCTTTTATTTCCTTTTGTTGTCTGATTGCTGCAGCTAGGACTTCCAGCACTATGTTAAACAGCAGTGATGAGAGTGGACATCCATGTCGTGTTCCTAATCTCAGGGGAAAAGCTCTCCATTTTCCCCGATGAAAGTATCATGCGCACTTGAGAAGAAAGTAAATTCCCTGGCCTCAGGATGTAAAGTTCTAAAAATATCTGCCAAATCCATCTGGTCCAATGTGTCATTCAAGTCCATTGTTTCTTTAGTGACTTTCTGTCTATTTGATGTTTCCATTGCTGTAAGTGGAGTATTAAAGTGCCCTGCTATTAACACATTCTTATCCATAAGATTGTTTCTGTTTGTGATTAATTATTTCATATATTTAGGTGCTCCCATATTCAGTGCATAGCATTTATAATTGTTAGCTCTTCCAGATGGATAGACCCTGTAGTTACTGTATAATGCCCTTCTTCATCCCTTGTTACTGTCTTTACTTTAAAGTCCAGTTTGTCTGATATAAGTATAGCTACTCCAGCTTTCTTTTGACTTCTGGTAGCATGATAGATATTTCTCCATCCACTTACTTTCAATATGAAGGTGTCCTCCAGTCTAAAATGAGTTTCTTGTAGACAGCAAATAGATGGAATTTGTTTTTTTATCCATTCTGCTACCCTATCTCTTTTAATTGGGACATTTAGTCCATTTACATTCAGTGTTATTATTGAAAAAATATGGGGTTAGAGTCATTGTGTTTTTTGTAGGATTCATGCTTGTGGTGGTGTCTCTGCTACCTTGCATTCCTTGCAACATTTCCCTCAGAGAGTNTTTTTTGAGGAGGAAGACTTTTATCTCTCCTTCCATTCTGAATGACAGGCTTGCTGGATAGACGATTCTTGGCTGCATATTTTTTTCTGTTCATCACATTGAAGATTTCCTGCCTTTCCTTTCTGGCTTGCCAAGTTTCAGTAGATAGGTATTTCACCACTCTGATAGGTTTCTCTTTGTATGGTAGGACCCTTTTATCACTAGCTCCTTTCAGAATTTCTCTTTGTCCTTATATTTTGCCAGTTTCACTATGATATGTCATGCAGAAGATCAATTCAAGTTATGTCTGAGGGGAATTCCCTGTTTCTCTTTGATTTCAAGGTCTGTTTCCTTCCACAGATTGTGGAAGTTTTCTGCTATAATTTGTTCAAGGACTCCCTCAGCGCCTTTCTCTCTCTCTTCCGGAATTCCTATGATAGGGATATCATTCCATTTGATGGTATCGCTGAGCTCTTGAACTCTCTTTTCGTGTTCCTGGATCAGTTTATCTCTCTTTTTCTTAGCTCCCTCTTTTTATATAATTCTGTCTTCTAAATCACTTATTCTCCTTTCTGCCTCTTCAATCCATGAATTGGACGCTTCCATTTTATTTTGCATCTCATTTATAGCATTTTTAAATTCATCACAACTATTTTTAAGCTCCATAGTCTTTGTAGCAATAGCTTCTCTTGTCTTCCATGCCTTCTTTAAGCCTAGCGATTAATTTTATGACTATTGTTCTAAATTCTTGTTCAGTTATTTTGTTTATATCTGTTTTGAGCAGTTCTTTAGATGTCACTTCTTCCTGGAATTTCTCTGGAGGAGAGTTCTTCCATTTCGTCACTTTGGTTAGCTTTCTATCTCTTTTTGTTTTAAAAGCTTGTTAATGCACTCTGCTCCTGTGAGTACTGTTGTACCAAAGAAGGCTCTTTGACTGTCCAGGGCCTGTTCATTCAGAAAGTGTTGTTTGAATGGTGTCCCTTGGTCTCTCTTGTTGAGACCTTGGTTATTTTATTTTCCTAGTCATAGTGGTATTTGGGACTCTCCATCATGTGTACTTTGGCTTGTTTCTTGAGGTAGCCCTGGAAAAGAAAACAGACAGACAAACACACAGGGAACAAAGGCACACAAACGCAGAGATAAATCCCACAAACAGGCAAACCTGAAGGGAAAAATAAAAAGAAAAAAGGAAAGGACACATACAAAAGAAAAAAAAGAGGAAAAGAGGAAAAAGGGAAGAAAAATAATATAAATAAAAATACATAAAAAGAAAAAAGAAGAAAAGGAAAAAGAAAAAACCCAATAGACAAAGGGCAGTCTAAAGCATAGAACCAGAATTCCCAGCTACAAATAAATAGCCCGGTGTATGCCATGCTGACGCAAGAGCATATCCAAAGAGAGAAATGACATTGCAGGGAGGCAGCGAAATTGGAAATGAAATGAGCAGGCAGAAAGACTAAGAGGCTTAATTCAGAGGGAGAAAGAGGGGAATATGGTAGGAGAGGAGGCAAAATAAATTATGATAATGCTACTCAGAGAAACTATATAGTCTGATTACTTCAGAGAGAAAGAGATAAAAAGGTAGACGTGGAGGTGTAGAATTTACATCTAGTGAATGTATTAAATGTGGCAACTCTCTAGCGGGCATGGTTGTGGTTTGATCCAGTGTGTCCTTGCGGGGTTCTGCCTTGGTGGTTGTGGGGAGAAAAGTGGCGGTGCCCCATTCCCTTCTCGAACCAAGTGTTGCAACTCACTCTTTTGGGTGTGATCTCCCTGTGCCAGGGGCATAGCCAAGGTGGGCTGTGCTCTATATCCAAGCCAGGCCTCGTTTCCAGATCTCAGTCCCTGCGCTCCATTGATATTGCCCCAAATATAAACTCGCAGATGAGTCCCTCAGAGCAATTTCAAGCCTCTCGCCTTCCCCCTGGGGATGGAGCCAGAAGCTGCTGCTCCTGTCCCCTCCAGGGAGAGCTGGCGAGTGAGGAGCAGTTTCTCCAGGAGTCGCCTGGGATGAGTGCATCCTGCCTGGGGTCAGCTGGACAGCAGCAAACCAGGTCTTTCTGTGTCCCATCACCCAAAATATAAATTCCTGGGCGAGTCTCTTAGAGCAGTTTCAAGCCTCTCGCTTCCCCCCTGGAGGTCCAGCCAAGCCGGAAGCACAACAGCTGGCTTCAGGCGCTGCTAGCATCCCTTCCAGGTCGAGCTGGCAGGTGAGGAGCAGTTTCACCCAGGGTCGCCTGGGACAAGTGTGTCCCGCCTAGGGTCAGCTGGACAGCAGGAAACCGGGTCCCTCTGTGTCCTGAGATGAGGATTTTCTTTTCTCCAGAGACAGGGACAGTGTCTTGAGCAGTTTTGACCATTCTTTGTTTTTACCCCTAGATTCACTGCGATTCCCCACAAAGGGAGATCCCCCCTTTCCCTCTGTGTCTCTGGTCCCGGCCGGTTTTTATCTTTCTCAGTTCGCACTCACCCTATAAGCTTTCTCAGTGAACTCTGTCTCCTTTTCCTTCCAAACTCCTGGATTCTGTAAGGGTTCCTATGGCTTCAGACCTTTTCTGTTTGAGACATGGGGGCGAGTGAAATGTATGGAGCTCCCTAATTCTCCACCATCTTGCCTCTTCTCGAAAAGGTTTTAAATTAGAACTAGTTTAAACTTTTTTTTTTCAATTTAAACAAAAGTTTAATTTGGAATATAGCACTATGTGTAGATAAGCTGCTTTTTGCTATAGTAATGACATCTATCCTTTAATAAAGTTTCAGGAATGTTATATGAGAATTAAAAATTCTGAATAAGAATATATATATTTGCATTACCTAGAGTGATTATATATGTCCATGCAAAGTGAGGAATAAGGAACATTAACTTTACTAAAATATTCTTATTACATTCAAGATACCATCAAAGACTTCCATTTTTAATATAGATACATCCAGAATTTAAGAATTAACAAATTTAAGAACTTAAGAATTTATTTTTTTTGTTTTGTTGTTTTTTTTTTTTTTACAAATAGTTTATTGTCAAATTAGTTTCCACATAACACCTAGTGCTCATCCCCACAGGTGTCCTCCTCCATGCCCATCCCCCCTCCCCCCCACATCCATCAGTCCTCAGTTTTTGTCAGCATTCAAGAGTCTCTCATGGTTTGCCTCTCTCCCTTTCCCCCACCATTTCCGCCCTTCTTCTCCCCCTTGTTNTATTCTTCTCAAGAACTTAAGAATTTAAAAGCAAGGACAAAAAAAAATCTGTGATAAGAATTTTTTCTTTATCTTTTTCCACCTTAGATTTTGGTTTAAATGGCTTTTTCTACAGTTATGTTTATTATTTTATTTTATTTCATTTAAAAAAGTGCACTTAACATGACACCTATCCTCTTAACAAAATTTTAAGTGTATAATATACTAATGTTGACTATAGATACAATGTTATACAGCAGATCTCTAAAACTTATTCATCTTGTTTGATGGAAACTTAACCCTGTTGATTTGTAACTCGGCATTTCCCCTCAGCCCCTGGCAACAGCTGTTCCACATTTTGATTGTATGAATCTGACTCTTTTAGACCCACATATAAGTGGACTCATAATTTTTTGTGATTATCTTTTTTCACTTTAGCATAATGTCCTCCCTCAAGTTTCATCCATATTGTTGCAAATGGCAGAATTATCTTTTTTTAAGTCTGAATAATATTCCATTTTGTGTCTATACCACATTTTCTTCTTTCCTCATCCATTTATCTGCTGATAAAGACATGGGCTGTTTCCATATTTTGGCCATTGTAAACAGTGCTGGAATTAACAAAAGTGTGCTAATATCTCTTTGAGATCCTAATTTGTTTTATTTTTTTTTTATTTGAGTATAGTTGACACACAGTGTTACATTAGTTTCAGGTGTACAACATAATGATTCGACAACTTTATACATACACTATGCTGCCATCTATCATGATACAGTGCAACTACAATAGAATTGGCTATATGCCTTATGCTGTGTCTTTCATTCCAATAATTTATTCATTACATAGCTGGAAGCCTATATCTCCCACTCCTCTTTACCTATTTTGTCTGTGACCCTATCCTCCTCCCCTCTAGCAACCATTAGTTTGTTCTATGTATTTGTAAGTCTGATTCTACCTTTTGTTTATTTTTGCTTGTTTGTTCATTAAAATGAGCATTTATTCAATGAATATGCCCATATTCATTTTTTTTATTCCACGTGTTAGTGAAATCATATGATATTTTTCTTTCTCAGTCTGATTTATTTCACTTAGCATAATAATCCCTAGGTCCATCCATGTTGTTGCAAAAGGTAAGATCTCATTCTATTTTATGGCTGTGTAACATTCCGTTGCATACATATACCACATTTTCTTTATCAATTCATCTATTGATGGAAATTTAGGTTGGTTCCATATATTGTCTATTGTAATGTTGCACTAAACATAGGGGTGCATATATTCCTTCCAGTCAGTATTTTTGTATCCTTTGGAATACAAAAGTAGTGGAGTCATTGGATCATATGGTATTTGTATTTTTAAGTTTTTGAGGAGCCTCCATACTGTTTTCCAGAGTTGCTGCACTGAATGTAATTTGGTACATTCCTGCTAACAATGTACAAGGGTTCCTTTTTCTCCACATCCTCACCAACAGTTGTTATTTCTTGTCTTTTTTATTTTAGCCCTTCTGATATGTGTGAGGTGATATCTCATTGTGATTTTGATTTGTATTCCCCTGATAATTAGTGAATTGAGCATTTTTTCATGTGCCTGTTGGCCATCTGTATGTCTTCTTTGAAAAAATGTTAATTCAAGTCCTCTGCCCATTTCTTAATTGAGTTGTTTGTTTTTTCAGTGTTGAGTTGTATAAGTCCTTTTTATTTTTTGTTTTATTTTTTAATGTTTATTTATCTTTTGAGAGAGACAGAGCATGAACCGCTGAAGGGAAGAAAGAGAGGGAGACACAGAATCTGAAACAGGCTCTAGGCTCTGAGCTGTCAGCACAGAGTCCAATGTGGGGCTCAAATTCACAAACCATGAGATCTTGACCTGATCTGATGGCCGACACTCAACCAACTGAACCACCAAGGTGCCCCTGTATTTTTTTAAATATTAGCCATCAGCTATATCATTTGCAAATAACTTCTCCCATTCATTAGGTTGCCTTTTTGTTTTGTTGGTCTTTTGCTGTGCAAAAGCCTTTTATTTTGATGTAGTCCCAATAGTTTTTCTTGGCTTTTGTTTCACTTGTCTTAGGTGACATATCTAATGTCATATGGCCAATGTCATAGAAATTATTATCTGTGTTCTCCTCTAGGATTTTGATGCTTTCCTGTCTCACATTTAAGTCTTTAATCCATTTTGAGTTTATTTTTGTGTATGGTATAAGAAAATGGTCAATTTTAATTCTTTTACATGTAGCTGTCCAGGTTTCCCAGCTCCATTTGTTGAAGAGATTTTTCCTCATTGTACCTTCTTGCCTCCTTTGTCATAGATTTATTGACTATATAAGCAGGGTTTTTTACTGGGCTCTATTCTGTTCCATTGATCTATGTGTCTATTTTTATGCCAGTACTGTGCTGTTTTGATTATTGAGATCCTCATTTTAATTCTTTTGGATAAATACCCAGAAACGGGATTGCTGGATAGTGCTGTTTTTAATTTTTTGAGGATCCTTCATATTGTTTTCCATAGCAGCTGCACCATTTTGCATTCCCATCAACAGTATGTATGGTTTGTAATTTTTGTTGAAGGCTGATGTTTTATATAGGGCAATAAATACTGGGGCATGTATATTTTATGCTTGGAAACAAGCATGCCTTTCCTTCTGCTAGGCCTTTAGTGTGGCATTTTGTTTACTCTCTTTAGGAATTGGGCCAGGTTTGTAATTTGTTGTTGCTGTGGTTACTGTCAGTGCACCATTACAATTTCAAATTCCTTAGATTAGCTTTAGGTCTTCCCTTTATGCTTCTCTACAGACAGATCTGTCACAAATCTGTCAGATGTTTTAACTGCTGATTTTTCTTCTGCTGCTTGTTAGCCTTGTGGTGAGTGATGGAAGAAGGGGGTTCCCTTTGATATTCTCTGGTTGATCCTCAGCCCTGGGCAAGCACTGTGAACCTGACCTCTGAAGTGTGGACTTCCCAAGTACTCCTGCTCCATCTCCAGATGAAACATTGTCTTCACGTATATCCCTGCCCTTTCTCCAGTGTTTGAGCTTCTCTTTTACCTCTGTTTCCTTCTACAGTTTTACTGGATGGCCAGCAGTGCCCTTACTGTGGTTTTGGTGCCTTCCCTACCCCTGCTTTCCCCACAGGGAAGTCTTTTGTTCCATAGGGGAAGTGGGTATCAGTGAATTCTGTCCTCTCTCACCTGTAGTGAGATTCCACAGGAGGCTGTAGGTGACTACAATTTCCCCAACCCCAGCCAGTATCATCTCTGAGCTTTCTTGACTCCCTCCATTTACCTTATGGACATTTGGCGGATTCCTGGAGGAAGAGCCCCCAAAATGTTACAACCCGCTCAAGTCTGAAACCCATAAGGGCTTCACAAATTCTCATTAGCCCACATTTAGCCTTCAGCAACTTCTTAAAAATGCTTACTTTTTTTTTTTTTTACCAGATGTTCACTGGTGTTTAGTGGTGTCTATCCCAAGTAAGCAAATACCCAAGACCTGTTTCTCCCTGCCCTCTTTAAATCTTGTGCTCTTCACTCTGTGATTTCATCTTTCTAGTAGGCTTTTAAAAAGCCTTAAATTTGAAATTTTACAGGCTTGTTCTTGTTACATGGATGGGAACATACTCTTTCCAGCTCTCTGCAACTCTTAATTTCTGAATCACAGAAAACTCTATGCCATCTTAAACGTCAGGTCCACAATTCAAGTAGTACCAGAAATAACAAGCTAAGTCTAGCATTTCTTTATATTATCTGAACCTAGGGTTCAAAACATTTTTTGGTCAAAATCATCCTCATATACCCCACTTATTTTATCCAAACAAATTTTTAAATCCAGTAATAATTACTCAAAAATATAGTCTTCATCATGTAATCAGAAATATTGCTGGTAAGTAATCAAAGTAGCATCCAGTTATATTTTCCAAATATATTTTATCACTACTTAGCAAAGTCTAAATGGACCATCCTCTAGTGATTTAATAAATGCAAACACTAAAGTTATCTCTCTTTCCCACCCAAGTCATATGGTATATGTTGACTTAACAGAAAAGCATGTTACTATGACTGTTCAAGAATTATGTTTTTAATTAGGAGGAAGCAAACTGCAAAGGACTTATAAGTCCAGCTTATATGCTTATCACATTTAATCAAAACTTCCCAACCACACTGGGTCTTATTACAGAATTAGATTAAAATATTTTTCTTGCAAGGTTGCAAATATCATTTATGTTTCATTTCCTTTGCAGATCAATCCAGAAATAGTAAATAATTCAATAATAATCTAATTTGTAAAATTTTATAAATCTGCTTCCAAGCCATACTCTCTTTGGCTCACTCTGAATGGTTAAGGCCAGTCTTTAGTAGATGCAACACCACACACACACACACACACACACACACACACACACACACACACACACAGAGTTGGAGGCACATGCTCTTATGGTCAATTCCTAGACCAATGAAATCAGTTCTGATGTTAATTCTAATCTCCCTTTGACGCCCAAATCTTAAGTTGTTTTTTTCTTTCATTCAGGCCCCTTGTTCCAAGTTGGGCTGAGCTCATCAGGTGCCTTTCGAGGCTTCTGTAGCAAGTTTTTGTAGGATGCATGGACCACTGGGGAATATGACTGCTTCTTAGGTGAAAAGAACAAATATATACCAGAAAGTCTACTGCTTTTATTTAAGTTTATTTTTTTTAATATTTTTATTTATTTCTGGGGGAGAGAGAGACAGACAGTGTGAGCAGGGGAGGGTCAGAGAGAGAGGGAGATACAGACTCTGAAATAGGCTCCAGGCTCCAAGCTGGCTGTCAGCACAGAGCCCGAAGCGGGGCTCGAACCCACGAACCGTGAGGGGCTCGAACCCACGAACCGCGAGATCATGACCTAAGCAAAAGTCGGACGCTTAACTGACTAAGCCACCCAGGCGCCCCAATTTAAGTTTATTTTTGAGAGAAAAAGAGTGGGCACTAGTGGGAAAGGGTCAGAGAGAGAGGAAACAGAGAATCCCAAGCATGCTCCAGTCTCTGAGATATCAGCACAGAGACCGATGTGGGGCTCAAACTTATGAACCATGAAATCATGACCTGAGCTGAAGTCGAGTCAGATACTCAACTGACTGAGCCACCCAAGTGTCTCCAAAATCTACTACTTTAATGGCATGGTTCTCTGGGTGGCATCGGTAACTTGGAGTTACATTCTTTAGGTATAAGAAGTGATCAATCATAGCTCTCCCTTGATATAAAAGAAAACATCCTCCAATGCAGACACTGTTCTCTGACCCTGGATGTCCTGCCAGCATGATTCTATATTTCCCTGCATGGTCACTATCCCTCCTTCCCAAGTTAATCAGGACCTTGAATTGCTGGCAAACTTTGAAAACTTTGAATATAAGAGATGATAGTCTGTTTCTTAGAAGTTGAATTTTTATTTCAACTTTCTCATTACTTCCACATGGTGACTAATCTTTATGACAAAGCCTAGTGTTACTTATGCTTTTTATTTTCAGCAGCAATTCTTACTTAGCCTGCTTGCCTTCCTCAATGCATTTTCCACTCAGCAGCCAGAATGATTTATTTATTTAGTAAATAATGGTCTGACCACAGATACATGTGTACAAATGTCTTCAATATCTCTTGGGCTTCTTCCTAACGGTGGAAACTTGAGCAAGTTACTCAACTTCTCAGTGGCCAGTTCTCTTTTGTGTAAAATAGGGCTAAGAGTTCCTGCCCCATAGGATTGTTAGGAGAATTAAATGCAAAATGCTTAGAATAGGGCTTGGCACACTGCAAGGTCACAGTAAAATAGTGCTGCTGCTCCTCTGCTGCTACATTAACCATTAATACTGATGTTACTCAGGTGAAAGCCCCGCAACAGTTTTCTCTTGTACTTTATTAAAGTGGAACTCCTCTAGGGCTGTGAGGCCTTGTGTGGTTCCTCTCTCCTCTTCTCTAATCTCGTGTCTTATCTAGATTGTAGCCACAGGGACCTGCTTTCTGTCCCTGCTTTCATACCTCTATGGCAGTCAGTAAATGCCCCTCCGCACCGCTCTCAGTGCTGACCTGAAGCCCTAAGTCACACTTCTGTCCCAGTGGATCCTGAAGGCTCAGTGTGGGGGTGCAGGATGGTGGAGATGGGGTGGAGGTCTGCTGCTCCCCTACTTTCTGTTCCTGTTAGTGTTGCCTGGGCCAAAGCCCTTCACCCCATTTGCAGCAGTAAAGCTAGCCTCTAGCTGTTGTGGTGCTTCCACAACTAGCTGCAAGGTGTCCAGTCATGGGCCCTTAGCACGAAAACCACTGGCAGTGCTGTTCTCAGCTCCTGGGCTCATGTTTGGATCACTCCAATCTGCCCCCTTCCTCCCTACCACATGCCTCTTCTCTCTGTGCAGCGACTGGCTCTCTGTCTCCTCAGCATTCGCAGTTCACTTTCTCCATTCTCCAAAGCCATGTGACCTATTCCTTAGGTTATATTCTTTCTGATTTGTTTTGCTTTTCAGAAAAGGGCTTTGCTTACCCCTCTTGTTCTAGAGGGCTGTGTCCTCCCATCCTCTCTCATCTCTGCTCCTTAACCTGCTGATACTGAGTCATCGTTCAAGTCCTGGCTTAAAGCTTTTCCCTGACTTCCCCATCTAAGAGGAGGTTCCCACCTCTGTATTTAGTGGATCCATTATTAATTTCATTCCTGTATTTCTCCCAGCTTTTAATTACTATCTGCATTCCACTTAAACTTCATGAGGGGGGCAACCACATTGCTTCTTCATCTTTAACACATCTTTTAAAAAGTAATTTTCTAATATTTATTTAATTTTGAGAGATAGAGAGAGAGAGATTGAGAGAGAGAGAAAGAGAGAGAGCGTGAGCAGGGAAGGGGCAGTGAGAGAGGAGACACAGAATCTGAAGTGGCTTCAGGCACAGAGCCCAACGCGGGGCTCGAACTCACAAGCCATGAGATCACGAGCTGAGCCAAAGTCAGACATTTAACCAACTAAGCCACCCCAGAGCCTCTAATATGTCTTTAACTTCGTGATCAATGCAATGCCTAGAACATAGTACATAATCATTAGGTATGTCTCTATGAATTAATGCATTCCTACTACCTTGGGGCTCTTGCAGTAATGAAACTTCTTCCTAACACCCATTTTTTCAAGGCTTGTCTGTTGCCCATCCTGGTAAACCAAAATGCAATTGTGCTGAATTTGTTGTGAATGTTATTTCCTCTGGGTAGTTGAAGTACATTTCTTTTTGGCTTATCATATATTTAGAATAGACCTTATAAAATTACATGGTATCATTAAAATAATCATTTTAGGGAATCCAAAGAAGTATTTTTTTTCCTCTTGTTCTTTTTAAAATGGGATTAATATCAGTAAAGCCAGTTAATTTCCTATATTATATCAATCAGTTTTGACAAGCACAGACACTAAGGTCCAAGGGAAACTGTATTACATTGTGCTGTGCTTCACATCATGGTTCTACTGTGCCCTAAATATTTCTCTAAGCAGCATGAAGTTGGGGAAGGATATTTTAATCAATTACCTCAGTGTAGATGAGTACATTAGTGTTTTTCAACATTTCCTGTTTTTAAGGTCAGAGTATTTCCCTTTGTAATCTTTGCCTTCTTTTTGAGTTCTGGCTTCACAGGCCAAAATTCTGATTTTCATTTCATAATATCATTTATTTCCTGTTAGGTTATTTTTAGGTAGCCTACATTGTAGGAAACCTGCTCTGAGATACAACTAAATGTGAAATATCATGGAATCAATGAAACATGTAGAATGGGCCATGTTAAGAATGTATTTAATAGGTAAGAATGTATTCTCACAACTAGAGGGGATGCTGTGAACAATCCACAGAGCCCTCTTACACTTACTTTTGTCTAATGGAATGAGGGAAGCAGCCTTAGGATCCACTGCCCCATTGTCCAGGAGGCTGAGTGCCTGCAACTCATTATACTTAGATTTTTCTTCTTGCCAAATCTTTCCATTTTTGCCTTAACCATTTCATCCTAAGATATCTTGACAAATCTCATTTCTATGAAGGTTCAAATATCCCTCAAATGTTAATTACTCCCAAACTTATATCTCTAATCCTACAATTTGTATCTTTATTTCTGGTTATTCTCTTACTCAACAGTCTTCTCATCCAAGGGCTCACCTAAGATGCACCTCCTCTGTGTCACTACCATCATTTTCCCACATGGACTTCTGCCCTGATCCCAGAGTACCACACTTGTCACTGTACACACTGATCATTTCACTCTCCCTGTTGTGTGTCATTGACTTGGATCTTTAAATCTTTCCAGTTTTCTACTGTTTAATGATTACAATTGTTTTTCCTTGGTCCCTGAAAGATTGGGAGAGCCAATGGAAGATTTAATTTTTCATGTGAGATGTTCTGGGATTTTGTGTACAGCCCTGAACAACATCTGAGATGGTGGCTGCTTTATCAAACAGAGGGCTTGAGTAACCAAACACCTGCCAGCCAAAAATGGATGGGGAGCATTTGTGAGAAACAAAACTTTGTTGTTAGGCAACTAGATTTGAAGGTTGTTTATTACCTCAACACACCACTAGCTTATAATGGATGAAATTCACTCATATAAATGAACTTCAGCTCCTCTAAGCTACATGTAATTAAAGGAAAGAGACATCAGCCTTTACATTTAAAGCACACACATGGTCATTTCATCTAGTAGTTGCTCAAAGTTGTGTGTGTGTGTTTTAATTGAGATGTACTCAAATAAAATCACAAATAAAAGTAAAGAAAAATATGTCTGATTTTAAGGAGGTAGAAAATTTTCCTTTCTTAACTTGTGAAATGAAACATGCAGTATAGATACACTAGTGATTTTTGCCAATGCTCAAGATGTAACTAAGCAAATACAGTATTGGGTACATTTTCAAAAATGAAAAATAAATTGTGCTGATTTTACATAAAGTAAGCTTTTATTTTCCTGACACAGCTATTTCTCAGAACAATACAAAAATATTTGCTTTACCATATTCTTAAGTGATTGTTTGGCTTTTAAAACAAGGACAGTTGTCATTTATTAAAACCTTCTATCAGTTCAGCATTGAACTTATAAAGTCAACTTTTGAGAACAATAATATCTAGGAAATGAGCAGGAGTTTTTACCCAAGCTTCTGTTCAAGATGAGTTTATGCTTCTGGTATGTTACTTTTCATGCTGAAGGAATATAAAATCTCAATCCCATTCAATTGAACAAGGACAGATTGAAGTCCTGGGCAGATGAAACTTGGCCCAGCACAGGCTGGTTGGAGCAGACAGGATACTTCCTGTATAAGATCACCCCCTGAAAGAGAGATCTTATAGATCCATCTCCAGTGGAATTTCTGTTACAGCAAGATGGGCAGGGCACCCAACAACTAATGTTGTCCAACGACTCCTTTGGATTTTCTGTGTATAAATCTATCTATGGAAACTCAATGTCAAGACAGAGGAAGAAGGCATCAAGTGTCATTATACGGAGTCATAGAGTGAGAATCAGGAGTTAAATTTGAGATCCAGAGACTGACACTGGAAAGCAGACTTTTCTGGTTTGCTTTTGTATCTCCTTTTGTCTCCTGATAGCCTGCCAGGGCACGCCCCAGGCAGCTTAGAAAGAAAAGAATATTTCTTACTCTGCAAGAATATGGAAAGTAGGATCCTTATTTTTAGCATCACAGTATACCTTTACTAAAGCAAAACAATTTGAAAGAGAAAGACTATACACATTTTGTGACATAATGAGAAACATATTTGGTTTCTATCCCCAGTTCCTGATACAGAGCTCCTAAAAGCCCCTAAGACCCTGATAATTTCCTGGTGATGGGCGTGATGGTGATAGCAACACCTTACAAAGAGCTCCTAGGTCCCTTAGAATTTCCTGGGAGATAGGAGCATACTTGTTCTAATGAGATGACTCTAGGTGAGCTCCTGGATAGCTTCAGGATAGAGCTAGTCACCAGAAAGACCAAGCCATGATTAGGAACTTGGAAAATTCAGTTCTACCCCACCATCCTGTGGAGAGGGGAGATGAGCTAGAGATTGAGTTAATAATTGATTTTATCTATGTGATGAAGGCCCCTCAAAATTCCTAAACTACAGAGTTTGGGGAGATTTCAGGTTGGTGAACACATCTGTGTGCGGGAGGGTGGCCCACCCCAACTCCATGGAAATAGAAAATCATGCACTAGGGATCCATCAGGACCTCATTTTGTGTACCTCTTCATCTGACTTCATTTTTTCTTTATAATAAACCAGTAAATATAAATAAATGTTCCCCAGAGTTTTGTAAGAAATCATAACAAATTATCAAAACTGGGGACGGGGTTGTGAAGATCTCTAATTTATGGCCAGTTGGTCAAAACACAGGTGATATCCTGAGATTTGTGACTGCAGTATGACGTGAGGACAGTCTGGTGGGACTGAGCTCTTAACTTGTGGGGTATTCACCAACTCCAGGTAGTTAGTGTCAGAATTGAGTTGTGAGACACCCAGTTGGTATCCAGAGAACTGGAGAATGGTGGGATGGAAAGACCTCTCCCCACACACACTTTTGGTGTCAGAAGTGTTGTGAGCAGAGGAAACAAGTTTTCTTCTGTAACTCTACTAAATTAAGCAAAGCATCATAAAAGCTGAGCTCTTCAGATATCACACAGCCTCAGACTTTCTTCGGATTTAGGAAATGCAAGTGACCATTTTCCAGAAATAGCATTCTTTTTGAAAGGAGCAGTGGCAGTATCCCTGGAGTAATGCAGGCATTAACTGTAATTTAATTTCGAGAACTTCTTTCACAGTTGTTGTTACCACCTTTGGAAATCGATGACTATGTTTTACTCGGCTGTTGAGACTTCTCTCCTGATTTACTGATCTCCAGTCGCACTCCAGATGGCTGATGGGGGAGGGACCTCAATGCCTGATCAGCTGATGTCTCTATCAGCCTTTCTGACAAATTCTGGAAGTACTTGAGACTTTAAATTTGCTGATTTTTCCTCAGATGCAGCAACTTTGTATCCAAATTAAATGACTAAGTTTGGTGTTTTTATTTTTTTAAAACCTTCTGCTGGTAGGTGGATTTAAAACAAACTAAAATCTTAACAGAAAATACTATGGTTTTTACTAATGCTGAATTGCAAAGCAGGTTTATATTTATTCACTTTGGTTCAGTTTCTCTTTTTATACCCAGAGAAAGAGAGGAAAAGTTTTGCCTAAATCTTATAATTATTATCACTGACAAGTTAAAAAATATCCTAGATTATGAGGTATTTGCCACATTGTCATAAGTAGCAACTTGATATGTACTGTTCTTAGTTTTTTTTAAATGAGGGCATTATAATCAAAGGAGTTTTTTTTAAACACATACTCTGTAAAATGGCTGTCAAAAATCTTAGACTTTAGACAATCTGAAACAACCTAGGGAAAGAAGGAGGTCAAGATACATATGTGTTCTTTTTCATCTTAACTGAAGGAAAGATCTTGAACACTGCTGTAATGTTATTCACCAGATGTTCTATTTTCTATGTTCCTAATTATTTAATCTTCCTCCCACCATCCATTCACTGTACTTAATGGAATTGCCCTTCATTGTTCAGTGCAAGAACTGAAGGATGAGAGAAAGGCACTCAGAGCTGGCCATGTCCTGAAGATTTTGGCTTTCTCAGCCAGGTTGCATTGTTCTTGTCACCTGACTTTGCCAGGCCACATCAGCATTTTCCACATTTCATCAGTAGAATTACTACATTTCTTTTCCAATAAATGCGTGATTACATGTTAACCTATTGTGTCCCTGTCAGAACAAATCCTTTGAGGCCAATGGAGGCTTACCCTTGAATCCCTAGCTTCTAGCAGTGAAGGTGGAGCTAAAGGAAGTATTTGCATGTGTTTGCAAAATGACAGGGTAACTTTTTAAAAATTCAAAAATTAGTATTGGGTCTTATAAACTAAAACAGAATACCAAGGGTTACAAACTTTTGAAATGCATACACTAGAACAGCTTCCACAGAAACATAAGGTTAGCATTGAACCACCAACTTTCTATTTTGTCAAGTAAAGGTATTTTTTTAACTTACAATTAAAGTATTCAATTTACTGCTGTTATAATATACACAAGCACATGCAGAAAATAAGTTTAGAGTTTGAAAAGGCACTTTGTGTTTTTCTTGTTTCCTGTCTTCTATTTTTTTTTTAATTTTTTAAAATATTTTATTTATTTCTGAGAGAAAGAGAGAGAGAGAGACAGCGTGAGCAGGGAAGGGTCGGAGAGAGAGAGGGAGATACAGAATCTGAAATAGGCTCCAGGCTCTGAGCTTGCTGTCAGCACAGAGCCGGACGCGGGGCTCGAACCCACTAACTATGAGACCATGACCTGAGCTGAAGTCAGACGCTTAACCAACTGAGCCACCCAGGGGCCCCAACTCAGTCTTCTATTTTTTTAATTGGAGTGCAATTGATATACAATGTGCTGTTAGTTTTGGGGGTACATCATAGTAATTTGATGTTTAAAAAAATTTTTTTAGTGTTTTATTTATTTTTGAGACAGAGATAGAAAGGTCCTGAGTGGGGTAGGGGCAGAAAGAGAGGGAGACACAGAATCCGAAGCAGCCTCCAGACTCAGGTGCACAGAGCCTGATGTGGGCTCAAAACCATGAACCATGAAATCATGACCTGAGCTGAAGTTGGACACTTAACCAACTGAGCCACCCAGGCACCCCTGATTTTTTTAAACATTATGAAATGACCTGCATAATAAGTCTAGTTATCATCTGTCCCCATACAAGGTTATTTCACTATTATTGACTATAATCCCTATTTTGTACATGACATTCCCATAACCTATTTTTTTTATAACTGGAAGTTTGTACTTTTTCAGTTTCTTCACCTATTTTGTCTGTCCACCAAATGCCCTCAGTAACCAACAGTTTGTTTTCTGTATCTGTGATTCTGTTTCTGTTTTGTTTTTTCATTTGTTTTGTTTTTAGATTCCACAGATAAGTGAAATGATAATGGGATTTGTCTTTCTCTATCTGACTTCTTTCACTTAGCATAATGCCTCTAGGTCCATCCATTAATGTCACAAATGGCAAGATCTCATTCCTTTTTATGGCTGAGTAAAAATGTATTCCATTGTATATATGTGAGTGTGTGTTCCTATGTGTGTGCCTTTTCTTCTTTATCCATTCATCTACTGATAGACACTTAGGATCCTTCTTTATTGTTCTTGAACACTATGGTTCTGTGAAAACTGCCATATCTGTTTCTATTGTTCCTATCAGAAATTACTACAAATATGGAAATTACACAGATTTATCATCTTATAGTTCTGTAGGTCAGAGTTACAAAATGGCCTCCCAGGGCTACAATCACGGTCTCAGTTAAAGCC
Source organism: Crocuta crocuta (assembly GCF_008692635.1). Classification (NCBI taxonomy): domain Eukaryota; kingdom Metazoa; phylum Chordata; class Mammalia; order Carnivora; family Hyaenidae; genus Crocuta; species Crocuta crocuta. The sequence goes on from NW_027527935.1 coordinate 219,787, forward strand.
AAGGTGAGGAAATGGATTTCTTTCTAGCTTCCCAAAACCACCCTAATTTTTTGCTTCATGGCTCTTCCTTCCTCTATAAAGCCATCAACATAGCATTTCTCTGACTCTTCTTCAACTGTCTCATCTCTGGCTAGCCAGTAAGAGTTCTTCACTTCCGGGGCGCCTGGGTGGCTTAGTCGGTTAAGCGTCCGACTTTCCGACTTTCGCTTAGGTCATGGTCTCGCGGTTTGTGGGTTCGAGCCCCGCGTCGGGCTCTGTGCTGACTGCCAGCTCGGAGCCTGGAGCCTGTTTCAGTCTGTGACTCCCTCTCTCTCTGACCCTCCCCTGCTCACGCTGTCTCTCTCTCCTAGAAATAAATGAAACATTTAAAAAAAAAAAAAAGAGTTCTTCACTTCCAAGAACCCATGTGCTTCAATTAGCCCCCACCCTCCCACCATTATTTCCCCATCTTAAGATCCATAACTCAATCACACATACAAAGTCCCTTTTTCCATGAAAGGCCACATAGTAGCAGGTTTAAGAGATTACGACGTGAACATCTTAGGTGAGGAGCACTATTCTTTTGACCACAATTCCTCACACATGGGCCTTGCTGCTGAGAATGATAGATTGGATTTCCCAGGAAGAAAAGGTGATTGATGGGTGTGGTCTGAACAGTGAAGAAAAGGAAAGCTGAAAAATAGAATCTTGATAGCCAATTTCTATCAAGAAAATATTGTCTAGTGCCTCCTGGGAATTGTTGGGGCTGATTTATGGAACTGGCCCATTACATGGGGTTAGAATTTGCACGAAGCTCCTTTGAAATCCATTTTCATATCATCAGGCCCATGGATTGACAAGATAATTACGACAAAAACAGAAACAAGGTTTAGACCATTGTCTTTCTTTGTTGGTATGTCTGTGGAAAGTGTCAACAATACATTGAGGTGAGCACATCTGCACAGCTTTCAGGACTTGACATCATACACAGATATGACCTCCCTAAACACACTAGTATTAAACAGCCTTGTTGCTGGAGGTACTCTGATATTAAATTCAATATTTGTATTCTTCCTTGATGCAAAACTCTTATCTCCCTTTTTGGTACATTTTCTTCCCTTTAATTGTGATTATGCAAAGACCAGAGAGAATTTGTGTAATTTTCTTAATTATAAAAGAATGCCTTCTAGATTTTATTAACTTTTAAGAAGTAGGTGTCATGTAAAGAGTGTCATTGATATGTAATATATTGCACTGAAATGTAATTATGTATATTTTGAGATACAAGCTTCTATACAAACCATAGCATGTTATACATATAACACTGCAATAATTGCATTATTTTTCTCTTACATTTTATTATTCCATTTGTAAAATGAAGTGGTACTGAATGTACTGTGCAAGATTTTGAGGGTTTTTTTTTTAATTGCAGCTTTGCAAAGATTTAGTTGCATATTCATAACCACTGGTGACATGGTGCCAAGTGCTGAAACAATTACTCAGTGAATTCTTTGCATGACACTTCAGGGGAAATGATAAAAGTGCTGAAGCTGGGTTCTATTTTAAGATCTTTGGCTGATGATTGTTAGACTGCATAAAGGAACATTGCACAACTAAAGAAAGGTTGGAGAGGAGGAGAAACAAAGCATATATGATTAGTTACAAGGGAAAATTAATGTAGCACACACTGAATTCCTTAAATATTAACTGAATCCAATTGAAACCATTCTAGTTTTAAAATATATGCTCCAATTTATATCTATAAAGTTAGTATTTGTACCTATTTATTGATAATTAATACATAACTCCTAAAGATCTTATCTATTTAATAATATAGGAAAAAATAGTCCATCATGTTGAAATCATATTCCAACTGATCAAAAATGATAAGCAAAACAAGAATAATTTATCCCCCTTTTTACAAAAGAAGAAGCTGAGGCAAATAAGTTTAAATGTCTCATTCAAGTTCTCAAACCTGTGAGCACTAATCAGAAATCTAGTCTTCTCATTTCTTTCCATGTTATTTTTCCAGCATGCTATGCTGCAACTCATAGGACCATTCTCTTTATTATCCAATGATCCCTGTTGCAATATGACTTAACTTATTTTAAAGAAAAGTAGTGACAAATAAAAATTCAAATGGTGAGTTGGGGAGAGTGGAAAGTGGGTGACAGGCATTGAGGAGGGCACTTGTTGGGATGAGCACTGGGTGTTGTATGGAAACCAATTTGACAATAAATTATATTTAAAAAAAGAAATTCAGTATCCAACTGTTGAAGCATTTTGTTCTTTGTATATGTGTTCAAACAATATCTAAGCTGAACAGTAGAAATTACTTGATTCAGATAAGACTTTAAAAAAAAAAGTACCTTATGCTTTGAGTTAGAGCCAGTATCTTCAACAAGCTGAGAAAAAAGACTGGGAGCTTGCTTTTCAGCAGAATCTCATGATTCCATTCCAGGATAGGGAGAATATACAAAAGGAAAATCAGCTTACAGTACTTTATTTTTAAAAATTAACAGTTGAGGCATATATACCATACAGTAAATTTTACTGCTTTAAAACATAAAATTTCATAAATTTTAACATGTATATATACTTGTAAGACAATGCAGTCAAAAAGGTGAATATATTCACTGGGCCCCCAAATCTTTGTACCCCTCTATAAATCTTCCTACCTAGCACATTTCATTGGACCTTCCCAAGCCACTAGTTCTTGGAAAATTTGCTGCTTTCTGTCACTACAGATTAGTTTGTATTTTCTAGAATCTCATGTAACTGGAATTACAATCTGTGGTGTTTTTTTATTCTGGCTTCTTTCACTCAGTATATTTGCTATGAGATTCATCCTGTTGTGGTATATACAACATTCATTGCTTATTATTGATGAATAGTGTTTTATTGTATGAATATATCACAGTTTACTTACCCATTCATCTGTTAATAGGTATTTTGATTATCTCCACTTTAGGGCTCAAAATAAAGTTGCTATAAACATTTATGTCCAAAGGGCACCTGGGTGGTTCAGTTGGTTAAGCAGCTGCCTCCTGATTTCGGCTCAGGTCATGATCTTATGGTTCATGAGATGAAGCCCTACATCAGGCTCTGCACTGATACCATGGAGCTGCTTGAGATTCTCTCTCTCCCTTTCTCTTTCTCTCTGCCCCTCTCTCCTCATGTTCTTTCTCTCTCTCTCAAAATAAACAAACATTTTAAAAATTAAAATAAACAAACAAAAATTCTTCAATTTGTCTTGGCAAATGTATGTTTAACATTTCGAGAAACTGCCAAACTGGTTTTTAAAGAAAATTTAATTCAGGAATTTTAAAAAATTTAAAAGTAATCTAAAAGTCCAAGAGCAAGAGTACATTTCTTGTTCATTTAGTGAATTGGTACCTAAGAGTGCCAGTTCTTCTGTATCTTCATCAACACTTGAAAGTCAGTCTTTTAAGTTTTAGATGATTTACTGGTGTGCAGTGGTCTCTCACTGTGATTTTTTTTAATTTTTTAATGTTTTATTTATTTCTAGGAGAGAGAGAGAGAGAGAGTGTGAGCAAGGGAGGGTCAGAGAGAGAGAGAGAGTCACAGACTATGAAACAGGCTCCAGGCTCTGAGCCGGCAGTCAGCACAGAGCTCCAACCCACGAACCGCGAGATCACGACCTGAGCAAAAGTCAGACGCTTAACCGACTAAGCCACCCGGGCGCCCCTATCTCACTGTGATTTTAATTTGCATTTCCCTAATGACTAATGAGGGTAAGCATCTTTTTATGGACTTATTTGCCATCCACATATTTTTAACAGCTTTATTATGACATAATTCACATACCATACAATTCTCCTACTTAAAGTATAATTCAGTGTTTTTTAGTGCACTCACAGAATTATGCAACTATAACTACAGTCAACTTTGAAACATTTTCATCACCTCAGAAAGAAGCCCCATATCTTCTACCTATCATCTCTCAATCATCTTCACCCCAGAACCTCACCCTCAGCCCTAAGCAACCACTAATTTACTTTCTGTCTCTATCAATTTCTCTACTGGTAAGAATGGAATAACATAATATATGCTCTTTTGTGACTCTTTCACTGAGCATGTTTTCAAAGTCCATACTTGTCCCATGTATCATTCTTTTCTATGCATGAATAATATTCCATTGTATGATAAGCCATTTTTCTTTAATCACTCATCAGTTAATAGACATTTGGGTTGTTTCCATTTTTGGGCTTTTAAGCATAATAGGCTATAAACATTCATATGGGAGTTTGTATGTGAACATTTTTTCGTTTCTCTTGGTTATGTAGGAGTGGAATTGCTAAGTAATATGATACCCTTCCAGACTGTTTTTCAAAGTTCTAGACCATTTTTTAAAATAGTTTATTGTCAAGTTGGTTTACATATAACACCCAGTGCTCATCCCAACAAATGACCTCCTCCATGCCCATCACCCCCATTCCCCTCTCCCCCACCACCATCAGCCCTCAGTTTGTTCTCAGCATTCAAGAGTCTCTCATGGTTTGCCTCTCTCCCTCTCCCCAAATATTTTTCCCCTTCCTCTCCCTCATGGCCCTCTGTTAGCTTCCTCTTAATCCACCTATATGTGCAAATATTTGGTATCTGTCCTTCTCTGCCTGGCTTATTTCGCTCAACATAACACCCTCTAGTTCCACCCATGTTGCTACAAATGACCAGATGTCATTCTTTCTCATTCCCTTGTAGCATTCCATTGTATAAACATACCACATCTTCTTGATCCATTCATCAGTTGATGGACACTTAGGTTCTTTCCATGCTTTGGCTCAGAATTGGACCCACAAATGTATGGCCAACTAATCTTTGACAAAGCAGGAAAGAGTATCCAATGGAAAAAAGACAGCCTCTTTAACATATGATGCTGGGAGAACTAGACAACAAGATGAAGAAGAATGAAACTAGATTATTTTCTCACACCATACACAAAAATAAGCTCAAAATGGATAAAGGATCTGAACATGAGACAGGTAACCATCAAAAGCCTAGAAGAGAAAACAGGAAACAACCTCCTTGACCTCAATGGCAGCAATTTCTTACTTGACACATCCCCAAAGGCAAGGGAATCAAGAGCAAAACTGAATTATTGGGATCTCATCAAGATTAAAAGCTTCTGCATGGCAAAAGAAAGAATCAATAAACTAATGGGCAGCTGACGGAATGGGAAAAGATAGTTGCAAATGACATATTAGATAAAGGGCTAGTATCCAAAATCTATAAGGAACTCACCAAACTCCACACCTGAAACACAAATAATCCAGTGAAGAAATGGGCAGAAGACATGAACAGATACTTCTCCAGATGGCTAACAGACACATGAAATGATGCTCAGCGTCCCTCCTCATCAGGGAAATACAAATCAAAACCACACTGAGATACCACCTCACGCCAGTCAGAGTGGCTAAAATGAACAAATCAGGAGACTGTAGATGCTGGCGAGGATGTGGAGAAAGAGGCATTCTCCTACACTGTTGGTGGGAATGTAAACAGGTGCAGCCCCCCTGGAAAACAGTGTGGAGGTTCCTCAAAAAATTAACAATAGAACTCCTCTATAGCCCGGCAATAGCACTGCTAGGAATTTATCCAAGGGATACAGGAATGCTGATGTATAGGAACACATGTACCCGAATGTTCATAGCAGCACTCTCAACAATAGCTAGACCATTTTATTGGGGCACCTGGGTGGCTCAGTCAGTTGAGCATCCAACTTCGGCTCAGGTCATGATCTCATGGTTTGTGAGTTTGAGCCCCACTATGGGCTCTATGCTGACAGCTCACCTGGAGCCAGTTTCAGATTCTGTATCTCTGCCCCCCACCCCAAATGATCACGCTCTGTCTCTCAATGATAAATATACCTTAAAAAAAATTCAAAGTGGTGAAACCATTTTACATTCTAACTCTCAATATAAAATATTTCCAATGTTTTCATATATTTACCAACATTTGTTATCTGACTTTTTAATTCTAGCCATCTCAATGGGTGTGGAATGGTATCTCATTGTAATATCTCTGCATTTCTGTGATCACTAATCATTTTAAACATCTTTTTATATGTGTATTGGCCATTTATAAGCTTTATTGGAGAAATGTCTATTCGGATCTTTTGCTCACTTTTTTAATTGGGTTATTTTTCTTTATATTGCTGGGGCAAGAATTCCTTATATGTTGTAAGTATAACTACCTCATCAGGTGTATGGTTTGCAATACTATCTCTTTCTGTGTGGGTTATCTCTTCGCTTTCTTGATCATGTCTTTTGATGCATAAAACTTTCTACTTTGATGAAGTTCTGTTTTTTTTTCTTTTGTTCTTTGTGCCTTTAATGTACATTTAAGAATTAATTGCCAGGCATAAGGTCATGAAGATTTACCCCTCTTTTCTTTTAAAAGCTTTGTAGTGGGGCGCCTGGGTGGCTTAGTCGGTTAAGCGTCCACTTTCGCTTAGGTCATGATNCTTTGTAGTTTATCCCTTCTATTTTGGTCATTACCTAATGTTGAATCAATTTTAAATATTGTGTGAGGTAATGGTCAACCTCATTCTTTGCTTGTTATTAGCCAGTTTTCCCAGCAACATTTGTTGAAGTACTGTTCTTTTCTCTTTGGCACCATTGTTGAAAATCAGTTAACCATATATATAGTTAGATAGTTGAGAGGGTTTTAAATAAATAATAATAATAAAAGATCCTAATATTTGGGAAGATAAAAAAATGAGCTTTGCAATTTATTTCAAGTTTGGATTAAAAGTAAGCTGAATTCGTAAGTCCTTGGCAGTCAGTTAGAATATACTTTATCTGTTACCATATTTTATTCTATTCCTATGGCAGGTACTTGAATAATTCTGATAAACTGCTTTATTTGCATGGAATGCCTGACTGTGGGAGTTTGCTGAAATTAGTATTGACTGGTAGGTACTGAATCTGGCTGCAAATTTTCTCTAGGGATGATATTGAGCCATAACTAGAGTGGTAGTTGAGGATTGATTGATAGGTCCAAACTTCCATTCCAACAGGCCAATGGAACCAATTATTCAGTTGGAGATAGTTACATTTGGTATCTGATTGGATTGGATTCGTATGAAAAAGAAGAGGTACTCCTAATTAATTTTTGGATTAAACAAGACAAAGGCCTATTTCTCCTTCATATGAGTGTAATTGAGGTCAGAAATCTTGCACCAATATAGTTATTAGCATCACAGATTTATTCTAGCTTACTGCTTCACTACCTTCTCAGGCAAGCTATCACCTTCATTTCTCCAAAATGGCAAATAATGCTCAAGCCATCACAGATGTATTCCACACAACAGATTGTGAGATGAGATATAGAGAAGGAAGTGAGCAAAAGGTGCTCACCAGATGCCATTAATAAGCTTTCTTGGAAGCTGCTGTACAACCTTTCCTCATGAAACTCAATCATTAAAATTCAATCATACAGCTACCTACTCATTATGCCACATAGCAATGAGGGTCAGGACATGTAGTTTTTACCTGATGCCTTTACAGAGATGAGTTTTATTACTAAGGATATTGGGATAGGCAACTATAGTGATATGCTAGATGCGGGCCAAAGAGAGAGAGCATCTCTGCTTCAGGCAGTAACTTGAAAACAATAAGAAAATTGACTTAAAGTTTGTTTTTATTACCATGTGCCAGTACATCTAAACAATGTTAATAGTAATTTACCCCTCTCTGAAAGCATCTATTGGTGGTATATTGTCTAAACCAGGGTTTCTCAACATTGTAACCTTAGTGTTTTGAACTAAATGATTCTTTCTTGTGATGGGAGGTCAACTGTCCCCTGCATTGTAGGATGTCTAGGATCTGCCCACCCACTCACAGTAGAACAACCTCCACTCTATTGTGGTAATAAATATATGTCCAGATGTTGCGAAAACTTCTTTGAGGAGCAAAATTGCACCCTGTCAAGAACTAGTGATCCAAACATTTACTGTTGTAATAATACCTATAAAGTACTCAATTAGCACATTTTAATAATTTATTCTTTAATAAGCATTATATTTTATATGGAAGTACATTTGCAAAATTCCTAACGATGTTGTGATCCCACACCTGTGATCTTAGCAACGTGTGTCCCTTTTGAAATTAAGTTTGGTTGAGAATAATCTGAGCTTACTTTGTCTCCAACCATAATAGACTACATACTCCTGCTTTGAACCAATAGATTTAAAAGCAGATTTTAAAAAAACAGTGAATATAGGATAAAAAAATTAAAATTTGAATTACTTTAAGTCTATCATTCTTCATGACCACCATAAGTTTTTGTGTTTGAAACAAACAAGTTTCATTTAAGTGTAAATTTTAGATCATATGTGAAATATTTTATTGGTTTTGTATAAGAAAGTTAAAATTAAAATTATTATATAGAAAACCCAGGGGTGTCTCGGTGGCTCAGTTGTTTGAATGTCTGGCTCTTGATTTTGGCTCAGATCATTATATTGTTGGTTTGCGGGTTTGAACTGCACGTTGGGAACTGCATTGACAGCATAAAGCCTGCTTGGGATTCTCTCTTTCCCTGTCTTTCTTCCCTTCCCTTCCTTTCCCTTCCCTTCCCTTCCCTTCCCTTCCCTTGCCTTCTCTCTCTCTCTCTCAAAATAAATAAAATAAATTAAAAAACCCCCAAAGACTACACCAAAAAACTGATAGACCTGATAAATGAACTCAGTAAATTTGCAGTATACAAAATCAATGTACAGAAATATGTTGGATTATTATGCGTCAATAATGAAGCAACAGAAAGATAAATTAAGAAAGCAATCTCATTCATAACTGTACCCGGAATAATAAGATAACCAAGAATAAACCTAACCAAGAGGTGAAAGACCTGTGCTCTGAAAACTATAAACCAGTGATGAAAGAAATTAAAGATGACACAAAGAAATGGGAAGACCTTCCATGCTCATGGATTGAAAGAACAAATGTTGTTAAAATGTCTATATTACCCAAAGAAATCCACACATTTAGCGCAATCCCTGTCAAAATAGCAACAGCATTTTTCACAAATACATGAAACAATCCCAAAATTTGTATGTAACCATAAAAGACCCTGAATAGTTAAAGGAATACTGAAAAAGAAAAGAAAAGCTGGAAGCATCATAATTCTGGACTTCAGGTGATATTACAAAGCTACAGTAATCAAAATAGTATGGTGTCATTACAGAAATAGACACATAGATCAATAGAACAGAATAGAAACAGAAATAAAACCACAATTCATCTTCAGAAAAGCAAGAAGAATATCCAACAGGAAAAATACTATCTCTTCAACTAATGTTGTTCAGAAAACTGAGAAGCAACATGAAAAAGAATGAAACTGGACAATTCTCTTTCACCATACACAAAAAGAAACTCAAAATGGATTCGAGACCTAACTGTGAGTCCTGAAACCATAAAAGTCCTTGAAAAAAGCACAGGCAGTAATTTCTCTGATGTTGGCCATAACAACTTTTTTTCTAGATAAGTCCCCTGAGACAAGGGAAACAAAAACAAAATTAACTATTGGACTACATCAAAATAAAAACCTTTTGCACAGTTAAAGTAACAAACTTACAAAACTAAAAGGTGACCTAGGAAATGGTAGAAGATATTTGCTAATGACATATTTAATAAAGGGCTAGTATCCAAAATTTATAAAGAACTTATAAAAATCATCACCCTAAAAATGAATAATTCAATTAAAAATGAGCAGAAGGTATCCATAGACATTTTTTTCCAAAGACATACAGATCATCAATTGATACATGGAAAGATGCTCAACATCACTTACTATCAGAGAAATACAAATCAAAACTACAATGAGATAGCACCACACCCTTGTCAGAATGGCTAAAATCAACAACATAAGAAACAATAGATGTTGATAAGGATGTGGAGAAAGAGAAACCCTTTTACACTGTTGGTGGGAATGCAAACTTGTGCAGCCACTCTGGAAAACAGAATGGAGGTTCCTTAGAAAGTTAAAATAGAACTACCCTACGATCCAGCAATTGCACTACTAGGTATTTGCCCAAAGGATAAAAAAAATACTAATTTAAAGGGATATATGCACCTGGATGTTTATAGCAGCATTATCAACAATAGCCAAATAAACTATGAAAACAGCCCAAATGTACATCAACTGATGAATGGATAAAGAAGATGTGAGATATCTATCATCTCTCTATCTATCTATTACACAATGTAATATTACTCAGCCATAAGAAAGAATGTAATCTTGCCATTTAAAACAACATGGATAGAAATAGTGTATTATGTTAAATGAAATAAGTCAGTGATAGAAAGACAAATACCATATGATTTCACTCCTGTGGAATTCAAGAAACAAAACAAACAAGTAAAAGGGAAAGAGAGAGAGGAAAATCAAGAAACAGACCTCTAACTATAGAGAATAAATCGATGTTCACCAGAAAGGAGAAACATGGGAGGAGTTAAAGAGGTGACGGGGATTAATGAAGGAACTTGTGATGAGCACGGAATGTTGTATGGAAGAAAGTGTTGAGCCACTATACCGTACACCTGAAACTAATATTACATGTATGTTAACTAATTGAAATTTAAATAAAAACTTAAAATAAAAGATCATTATTGCTTATTCTTATCTATTATTAAAGTCTAATATTATTTATTATTGTTAAACATAGATAATGTTTTACATTTATTCAAAAATATATTAAAGTGAATAAGATACATTTGTAAGTTCTTTTTCTTTTTTAAAATGTTTTTTATTTATTTTTGAGAGAGATAGAGACAGCGTGAGCAGGGGAGAGTCAGAGAGAGAGGGAGACACAGAATTAGAAGCAGGCTCCAGGCTCTGAACTAGCTGTCAGCACAGAGCCCGACACAGGGATCGAACCCACGAACCGTGAGACCATGACCAGAGCTGAACTTGGACATTTAACCGACTGAGCCACCCAGGAGCCCCCGTTTTTTTGTTTTTTTTTTTTTTAAATAAACTTCACCAAACATGGGGCTTGAACTCAAGGCCCTGAGATCAAGAGTCATATACTCAAGGGGCTCCTGGGTGGTTCAGTCGGTTAAGCATCTGATTTCAGTTCAGGCCATGATGTTGGGCTCTGTGCTGACAGCTCAGAGCGTGGAGCCTGCTTCAGATTCTGTGTCTCCCTTTCTCTCTGCCCCTCCCCCACTCATGCTCCGTGTCTCTCTGTCTCAATAATAAATAAACATTTAAAAATAAAAGAGTCACATACTCTTACCAACTGATGCAGTCAGGCAACTGCATTTTTAAAAATGTTAATTGTTTACAGATACGACTTTATATGTATATGTATATATATACATATTTTGTACATATATACATATATATATATGTTGTGCATATATACATATATATGATTCAATATTAGAACATTTTCACTGTTTGCATTTCCTCATTTCCTTTCTGGCAATTGTTAAGTAGTTCATTTCATGATAATTACTAAAAATAATTTTATTATAAAAAGTTGGAAGCTGTTAAAAATGACCTGCTCTAGATTTATCTCTGTCAGCTCTGCCACTGGGCAGCCAGCATGCTCTGCCATCACTTGATTCAAATAAACTAATTCTTAACATGATAGAAAAGATGTCATCTTAAAAATGGGAGGTCTGGGAGAAATTCCTTGCCAAAAAAACTCATTTGAAAAGAACTAATGACATTTTAAAACCTGCAGGATCCAGAAACTGGACAGGAGGCACCCAAGCACACAACCATTTAAGCCATTTAAACCAGTTGCTGCCTAGAGGCTGAAGGCTGGAAGTGACAGACTGATGAAAGACTTTATTTTGTATTGGAAAAATCTCAACAGTGGCATTTTCCCTAAGGAATACTGGGACTAGGAACGGTGATCCTACTTGAAGCAAGGAAATCTGTGCTCTGTTCACCCATTAAACCTTGCTTGACATTGTTGAAAGTTTAGGGCGTTTCCTCTCAATCAGATATTAACTGAATGCAAGAATTTCCAGAAACCTGACCTCTCTGAGCTTTTTTATTTCCACAGAATGAGTTAATTAGAACCTCATGAACAGATTACAGGATTCTCCGTATGACAAGGTTGAAACAAATTTCTAGTGGTCTTTTGCTGAAATCGACATGAACATGCAAGAAATCTGAATTAGAAAACAAAATATATGCCAAAACAAAGTAGAACTACACTAACCTATATTTACCTTAAAAATTCTTCATTAAAAGTCTTAGGAAATTTGGGTTTTCAGAAGCCAGTTTCCGAGTTAGGAATAGAATCTAGATATATTTTGCATTGAATACCAGATAACAGGTAACAGCCAGTCTTTCCCCCTACTGATTTAATCCTGGACTCGGGACCAGGTGGTGAAGTTTTATCTTATTTTATTTTTTTAATGTTTTTTATGTTTATTTATTTTTGAGAGAGAGAGAGACTGAGAGAGAGAAAGAGAGAGAGAACATGAGCAAGGGAGGGGCAGAGAGAGAAGAGACACAGATTCTGAAGCAGGCTCCAGGCTCTGAGCTGTCAGAACAGAACTGGAAGCGGGGCTCAAACCCACGAACCAGGAGATCATGACCTGAGCCAAAATCAGACGCTTAACCGACTGAGCCACCCAGGCGCCCCAAAGTTTTAGATGATTGTCAAAGGTGGTCAATAGAATATAGACTTTGATATTAGATCTTTCTTATACAGGCATGCCCCTCTCCTCATGCAAGTTTATTTGATATTCTACTCTACAGATAATTATTAGTGTAATCAGGACAAGGTGATCTTTTCCAAGTAATATGATGAATCCATTACTATATGGTATTAACAGTGAATTCACAGGAGATTCAGATAAAGAAATCTAACACATAAATACTGCCATAGATTTCTATAATAACAGAAGCAGAGCCAATGCTAGTCAAAGATGAGACAATCTGAGCATCAAGATTCTCTTCTGAGGGGCACCTAAGTGGCTCAGTTGGTTAAGCACCAGACTTTGGCTCAGGCCATGATCTCACAGTTTGTGAGTTCAAGCCCCACATAGGGCTCTCTGTTGACACCTCAGAGCCTGGAGCCTGCTTCAGTTTCTGTGTTTGCCTCTCTCTCTGCCCCTCCCCTGCTCATGCTCTTTCTCTCTCTCTCTCAAAAATAAATAAACATTTTAAAAAAGAATTCTTTTTTAATAAGAATAGAATAATTAAGATTCTATTGTGAGCGCAAATTAGTGCCACTCTTCTGGATCAGATTTTCCCAAATCCAGAAATTTGCATGAACATTTTCAGGTAGTTTAGCAATCCCACCTCTAGGAATCTATCCCAAAGATATGCTGGTAAAAATATGTGAGAAGTTTTTGCATAAGGCTATTCACTGAAACATTATTTATGAAGTTGAGGACTGGAAATAACAAAGTGTTCACCAAAAGGGAACTGGTTGAATAAACTATGATAGACCCATATAGTGGAGTACCACAGTTTATGGAAGGCTAAAAATAATCGTCATTTCAAAATAAAAAAAAAAAAAGGAAAGAAACAAAGAAAGATAACCACCTCCACATCATAATCCCTAGAGCCCGTAAATGTTATTTTATACAGTTAAAAAAAAATATTTGCTGATGTGATTAAGGATCTTGTGAGAAGTACATTATCCTTATGTAACCTTACAAGAAGGTAGTCTGGGAAGATTTCATATGCACAGAGGAGAAGGCAGTGTGAAGGTGGAACAGAAAGACTTGAAGATGCTGACCTTGAAGTGTGCAGTGATGTGGCCACAAGCTAAGGAAGCTGACAGCCAGCAGCAATTGGAAGAGGAAAGGGACATATTCTTCCCCCAGCGCCTCTGGATGGAGTGCAGCCCAGCTGATATTCTGATTTTGGGGCAGTGATATTGATTTCTGAATTTTGGCCTCTAGAATTGCAAGAGAATAAATTTCATTGTGTTAAGCCATCAAGTGTATGCTAATTTGATACAAGAGCCACAGAAACTAATAAACAGATGTAATCAGGAATGAGGAACACATTGCTGTGGATTGGTTATCCAGCATACAGATATTGACAAGCTTTTTCTATAAATGGCCAGATAGTTAATATATTTGGCTTTGTGTGTCATATAGTTTCTGTTGCATAGACTCAACTCTACTATTGTAGTCATCAACAATATGCAAATTAATGGATGAGGTTTGTGTTGTGTTCCAATAAAACTTTATTTATGAAGATAGGCAATGAGACAGACGTGGCCTGCAAGCCATACATAGCTTGTAAACACTTGATGTAGAATTAAGTCTTTTTTTCAAAAAAAAAAAAAGCAAGATGGACAAAAAAAAGGATGATGGGATAATGCTACCATTTGTCTAAGAAAGGGAAACAAGAATACATATAGAAAACAATGGAAAGAAAAACCCAAATATAATTTAAGTGGTTACATGTTAGAGAAGGAAGAATATAGGGTACAGGGAGTGGGGATAGAAACCAGACTTTTTAATACAATATTTTATTTTATAGATTGGGTTTTGTAATCATAAAAATATTTCAGGTAAATATAAATCAAAGTTAAATTTACAAAACAGTACCTATACACTGAAAGCAAAAGGAAATAAATAAACCTGTATCTCATTGGTGACATAACTACACAAAGACTTCAAAATACAGTTATTTGACTATATATTCATGTGGAGAATATTCTCAAGGACAAAAAAAGAAGAAAAGAAGAAGAAAAGTAACTAAAAATGTTTTCAGTAATAATGTTGCTCATGATTGTATTTGTATTCTAACACTAGTGGTTGCATGTTGTGAGATGAAACAAATGGGTAATTTATTTAGAGTATTTGAAAACATGGTTTATTAGCATGAAAGAAAGAAGATAAAAGTGTAAAATAAATTACATATAGCCTGAATTTGAATTATAAGATAAAATATTTCATGAACTATGTATAAACTGTATATGTATTACTTACCTCTGACCACTGAAAAGTCTAAAAATAAAGACTAATTGTCCTGTAGTAACAATTCTCTCTAGCATCCTTATTGTGACCTTTGAGTAACATTTCCCAGTAAAGGATATCAGTGCTCCTGGGAGAAACGGCAGATTTCAGCCTGGGACAGGAATTGCTGAGATGAATCTGGAACATTAGACTATTAACAACAACTTATATAGTCTCTTAATGGCCAAAATTAGAACAATTTGAACATCAATAAGGATTAAACTGGAAAGGGACATTCACTCTGTATAAACCCATCAGTGTATACTGATGCATTAACAATACGGAACACCAACATAACAACCATACCTAATCTGGAAGATGCTATGAAACCAACTAATTATTTTTAAAACTGGTGGTACACCTCTATTCAAGAAGTTGTCTTGACCAAAAAAGTAAAGAAAGTCAAATGTGAATCTCATAAAGTCTGTAGATCTATCTATTTCCATGAAACATGGGGAACAGAGAAACACTTTTAAAGAGCTAACAAATCCAGAGTGTAGGAAACCCTACAAGAAAAATGAATTCATCTTCAAGAAAAAATTGCAAACAAGAACAGAGGAAAGGGATCCTATTAATTACAAGGGACTTAAAACACACATCAAAAATGACAAGATATTTTTCAATCATTAAGAGAAAGCATTAAAAAATCATGAGACAATCAGGTACATAAATACTGATTTGATATTTGAAGATAATAAAGAATTACTATTCATCGTTTTTAGGCATGAATATTTACAGATAGATTTTTGTGATGTTCAGGATTTGCATTAAAATGATATGCAATGGAGAAGGGAGGAGCACAGGTGAAACAAATTGTTCATGAAGTGATAACTTTTAAAACCAAACAATGAATAAATGCAATTCTTTACAGCACTCCATCTAATTTTGTTGGAATTTTTCACAATAGATTTTTCTAAGTAAAGCAATATATATATATATAATCTTCCCCAAATAATAAATATATAAATTACTATATAAATCAATATATAACATCAAATTTACATCCAATACATAAAACCCATGAGTTAATAATGATACTTTTTTTTTTTTACAAATAGTTTATTGTCAAGTTGATTTCCATATAAGACCCACTGCTCATCCTCACAAGTGCCCCCCTCCATGCCCATATCCTCCCTTTCCCCCCCAAACCCATCAGTCCTCAGTTTGTTCTCAGCATTCAAGAGTCTCTCATAGTTTGCCTCTCTCCCTTTCCCCCACCATTTCCCCCGTTCTTCTCNGTTGCTGCGGTGGAGGTCAGGGGGTTGTTTCCTGCTTTCTCCTCTCGGGTTTTGATGGTTTCCTGTCTCACGTTCAGGTACTTTATCCATTTTGAGTTTATTTTTGTGTATGCTGTGAGAAAGTTATCTAGTTTCATTCTTCTGCATGTTTCTGTCCAGTTCTCCCAACACCATCTGTTAAAGAGGCTGTTTTTTTCCATTGTATATTCTTTCCTGTTTTATCAAAGATTAGTTAGCTGTATACTTTGGGTCCAGCTCCGAGTTCTCAATTCTATTCCATTGGTCTATGTGTCTATTTTTGTGCCAATACCATACTGTCTTGATGATGACAGCTTTGTAGTAGAGGCTAAAGTCTGGTATGGTGATACCTCCCGTTTGGTTTTATTCTTCAATATTACATTGGCTATTCGGGGTCTTTTGTGGTTCCAATACAAATTTTAGGATAGTTTGTTCTAGTTTTGAGAAGTATGCTGGTGCAATTTTGACTGGAATTGCATTGAATGTGTAGATTGCTTTGGATAGTAATAACATTTTAACTATATTTATTCNAGACTCTTATTTTTGGGAGATTTTTGATACCTAATTCGATTTTTTCACTCGTTATGGGTCTGTTCAGATTTCCTATCTCTTCCCGTGTAAATTTTGGTAGTGAGTGTGTGTTTAGGAATTTATCCATTTCTTCTAAGTTGTCCAATTTGTTGGTATATAATTTTTCATAGTATTCCCTGATAATTGCTTGTATTTCTGAGGGGTTGGTTGTAATAAGTCCATTTTCATTCATAATTTTGTCTATTTGGGTGCTCTCTCTTTTCTTTTTGATAAGTCTGGCTAGAGGTTTGTCAATTTTGTTTACTTTTTCAAAAAACCAACTCTTGGTTTCATTGATCTGTTCAATTGTTTCTTTGGTCTCTATGTTGTTTATTTCTGCTCTAATTTTTACTATTTCTCTTCTTCTACTGGGTTTAGGGCGTTCTTGTTGCTCTGCCTCTAGTTCCTTTAGGTGAGCTGTTAGATTTTGGACTTGTGCTTTTTCTAATCTCTTGAAATAGGCCTGGAGAGCAATGTACTTTCCTCTTAGGACTGCCTTTGCCTCATCCCATAGATTTTGAATTGTTGTGTTTTCATTTTTATTTGTTTCCATATATTTTTTAATTTCCTCTCTAATTGCCTGATTGACGCATTCATTCTTTAGTAGGATGTTCTTTAACCTCCATGTTTTTGGAGATTTTCCAGACATCTTCCTGTGTATCATTTCAAGTTTCAAAGCATTATGATCTGACAGTGTGCATGGTATGATCTCAATTCTTTTATATTTATTGAGGGCTGCTTTATGTCCCAGTATGTGATCTATCTTGGAGAATGTGCCATGCGTACTTGAGAAGAAAGTGAAACCCATGGCCTCAGGATGTAGAGGTCTAAATATATCTGTCAGATCCATGTGGTCCAATGTGTCTTTCAAGTCCATTATTTCTTTATTGATTTTCTGTCTGGTTAACCTATCTATTGCTGTAAGCAGAGTATTAAAGTCCCTTGCTGTTAGCTAGCACATTCTTATCTATAAGCTTGTTTCTGTTTGTGATTAATTTTTTTAAATATTTAGGTACTCCCATATTCAGTGTGTAGACATTTATGATTGTTAGTTCTTGCTAATGGATAGACTCTGTAATTATTATGTAATGTCCTTCTTCATCTCTTGTTATTGTCTTTAATTTAAAGTCCAGTTTGTCTGATATAAGTATAGCTACTCCAGCTTTCTTTTGATTTCCAGTAGCATGATATATATTTCTCCATCCCCTTACTTTTAATCTGAAGGTATCTTCCCGTCTAAAATGAGTTTCTTGTAGACAGCATATAGATGGATTTTGTTTTTTTATCCATTCTGCTACCCTATGTCTTTTGATTGGAGCATTCAGCCCATTTACATTCAGTGTTATTATTGAAATATGTGGGTTTAGGATCTTTGTGTCCTTTGTAGGGTTCATGTTTGTGGTGGTGTCTCTGGTATCTTTGTTTCTTGCAACATTTCCTTCAGTGCGTCCCCCTCAGGATTTCTTGTAGGGCTGGCTTAGTGGTGACAAATTCTTTCAATTTCTGTTTATTTGGAAAGCCTTTGATCACGCCTTCTATTTTGAATGACAGGCTTGCTGGATAGAGGATTTTTGGCTGCATATTGTTTCTGTTCATCACATTGAAGATCTCCTGCCATTCCTTTCTGGCCTTCCAAGTTTCAGTAGATAGGTCTGTCGCCACTCTGATAGGTTTCCCTTTGTATGTTAGGGCCCTTTTCTCCCTAGCTGCTTTCAAAATTCTCTCTTTGTCCCGTATTTTTACTATGATATGCCGTGCCAAAGATTGATTCAAATTATGTCTGAGGGGAGTCCTCTGAGCCTCTTAGATTTTAACATTTACTTCCTTCCCCAGGTTAGCGAAGTTCTCTGCTATAATTGTTCCAGGATTCCTTCAGCACCTTTCCCTCTCTCTTCCTCTTCTGGGATTCCTATGATATGGGTATTGTTGTGTTTGACCGTATTGGTGAGCTCTCTAACTCTTCTTTCTTCTCTCATGTTCCTGGATCAGTTTGTCTCTTTTTTCCTCAGTATCCTCTTTTTCTGTAATGGTGTCTTCTAAATCACTTAATCTTCTTTCTGCCTCTTCAGTCCGTGCATTGGAGGCCTCTAATATATTATGTAACTCATTTATCGCATTTTTAAATTCTTCATACCTATTTTTATTCTCTATTTTGTCTGAAGCCATAGTTTCTTTGATATCCCCTATGCTTTTTTCCAGCCCAGCTATTAATTTTATGATTTTTGTTCTAAAATTTTGTTCAGTTATGCTGCTTATATCTGTTTTGAGCAGTTCATTAGCTGTCAATTCTTCTTGGAATTTCTTTGGAGGAGAGCTCTTTCTTTTCGTCATTTTAGTTAGCTTTCTGCCTCTTGTTAGTTTTAAAGGCTTGTATGCTCTCTGTACCCTTGAGCGCTGCTGTATCCAAGAAGACTCTTTGACTGTTGAGGGCCTATCCTTTCAGAGAGTGTTTTTTGAATGGTATCCTTTGGGTCTCTTGTTTAGACCTTGGTAATTTTATTTTCCTACTTGTAGTGATATTTGGGACTCTCCACTCTGTGTATTTTGGCTTGTTTCTTGAGGTAGCCCTGGAGAAGAAAACAGACTGACAAATACACAGGGAGCATAAGCACACAAACGCACAGAGAAATCCAACTAACATGCAAACCGAGAGGGAAAAAAAAAAAGTTAAGAGAAAAGATGGAGGAGGGAGGGCAAATAATAGAAAATAAAATACATAAAAAGGTCAAAAAGAAGAAAAGAAGTGGATAAAAGAAGAAAACCAATGGACAAAGAATGGTTTAAAGTATATAACTGGATTTCCCAGCTACAATTGAATTACCGGGTGTATGCAGTGCTGGTTGAAGAGCATAGAGAAAGAGAGAGAAGACAGGGCTGGGATGAGGCAAAATTGGAAATAGAATGAACAGGCAGAAGGGATAGGAAGCTTTTTTCAAAGAGCTAAAGGGTGGAATATGGTTGGACAGGTGAGAGAAGGACGCTGGTCTTATCCAGAGAAACTATATAGTCTAATTACTCCTGAGAGAAAGAGATGAAAAGGTAGGTAGGTGTAGAATTTACATCTATAGAATGGACTAAATGTGACTGTTTAAGCAGGCCGGTGGCCACAGTGATCAGGTCAGTGTTCCGGGAAAAAAAAGAAAATAAAAAGGAAGGGGGCTAGGGCAGCTCTCAAGCAAGGATGGACGTGGTGTGATCCAATGTGTCCGGAGGGAGTTCTGCCTTGGCGGTTGTGGGGAGAAGAGTGGCGGCACTCCAGTCCCTTCTTGAATCAAGCGCTGCACCTCGCTTTTTTGGGTGTGTAAACTCCCCAAGCCGGGGGCACAGCCAAAGTTAGTTGTGCTCTTTAACCCAGGCCAGGCCTAGTTTCCAAATCCCAGTCCGTGAGCCCCACTGAAATTGCCATAGACACAACATCGCTGGTGATTCCCTCGGGGCAATTCCAAGCCTCTTGCCTAGCCCTGGGGATGGAGCTAGAAATGCTGCTCCCTTCTCCTCTGGGTCGGGTTGATGAGCATGGGCGAGGGTTTGCCTGGGGGCGCGCCGGGCTCACTGGAGAGAGGGAAACCAGGTCCCTCATTGTCTCGTCACCAAAAACACGAACTCATGGCAAATCTCCCAGTTTTTAAGCTCTTCGCCTTCCCTCTAGAGTTCCAGCCAGCCAGGAGCGCGGAGGCCCTGTACACACTCGTGGTTCCTCCAGGGGTCTGGCCAACCAGGAGCACAATGGCGAGGTAGGCGCGCAGCTCCTCTAAGCGTCCAGCCAGCCAGGAGCACAAAGAAGTGGTCCGTGCGTGCAGCCCCTCCGGACGAGTTGGCGTGCGGGGACGGTGCACAGGAATTTGGTGCTCACCTTCATTCTGTGCCCTGAGTGGAGGTTTTTCTGTTTCTCAGTGACAGGGACCATGTCTTGAGCGGTTTCAGACTTTCTCTTTTTCCCCTCTCACTCCCCACAGAGGGGGATCGCCCCCATCCCTGGAGTCTCTGATTCCAGCCCAATTTTATCTTCCCCAGTTCACACTCACGTTAATTGGCTTTCTCAGTGGATTCTGTGTCCTTTTTCTCCCACTCTCTTGGGTTCTGTAAGGTTTCCTATGGCTTCAGATCTTTTCCGTGTGAGATATGGGGGCGAGTGCAATGTATGGAGCTCCCTACTTCTCTGCCATCTTGTCCCCTCTACCAATGATACTTTTAAAATAAGTAATTATTTGCTCACTATTGAGGTTGCTAGGGCACAAGATCATTCATTATTTTTGAAAATTTATAAATACTAGGAGACAATAAAGTCTTTGTTGAGTAGACTATATTTGATGAGACAAAGTTATTCTTTTTTAAAAAAAATTTAATGTCTATTTATTTTTGAGAGAGTCAGAGCGCGAACTGGGAAGGGCAAAGAGAGAGGGAGATACAGAATCTGAATCAGGCTTCAGGCTCTGAGCTGTCAGCACAGAGCCCGACCCGGGGCTTGAACCCACGAACTGTGAAATCATGACCTGAGCTGAAATCAGACGCCTAACCAACTGAGCCACCCAGGCGCCCCAACAAAGTTATTCTTTATAACAGAATGACAGCTAATAAAAGTAGAAGGAAAGATAACTTTTTTTTTAAATCGCATTTTGTGATTTCTAGTGAAATAATGGATCTGGGCAACATCAATGGCTGATAAAAACATTAAGTGAAAGGCTGAGAGGACTTTATAATGGACAAAATAAGCTAACACCAATTGACCCTGTTGCTTATTCTTAGTATTAGGAAACAAAAGACAACCTAGCACAATCTGCCTCTGATATGGTTCAATAGGAAGCACCCACATCACTCATAAAGTATTTTCTTACCAAAAAGTTGAACTTTAGTCTAAGTAGCCCTCTCTGTATATCTAACCTTCAGTTTCATAATACAAAAGAGGCTGATGAGCATGTTTAACAAAACCAGGAGGAAGCAATAAGTCATCCAAAGTATCAAAAATCTCAGAACAACTGATTTAATTCCTTTAACAAATGCATGGTACAGAAAGTGATGAGGGGATGTTCTAGAGGAAGAGAGATCCAGGAGGTGTGTAGCCAATATTCCTGCATCCTGATCCAAACAACTGAACCATTAAAAGTCATTTTCATGAGACCATCAGGGATTGGATATTAGATGATGAGGTGGAGTTAATGTTAATATTGTTAGTTGTGACAGTGGTGTTATGCTTATGTTAAACAAAGAAAAAACATTGTCCCATAAAGACACCTACTAAAATATTTACAAATGGAATGAAATGTGATTTCCTCCTAAAATACACCAGTCCAGGGTCCATCCAGCTCTTGGTTTCAGCTCAGGTCATGATCTCACAATTCCACAGCATGGATTGAGCCCTGCATTGCACTCTGCACTGACAGCATATATCCTTCTTGGGGTTCTCTCTTTCTCCCTCTCTCTCTGCCCTTCCCCTGCTCACTCTCTCAAAATAAACAAACAAACTTAAAAAAAAATTTTTTTTAAATACACCAGCCCTTGCTCAGAAAATGTAGTAGGGGAAAAATGAGATAGCAAAACTAAATGAAGAGGTAACATAAGAAGAACAGAATGAAATGGTTGTTGGAGCTGTGTCATGGGCTCTCAATGGGTGGTTCACTATTCTCTGCAATCTGGTTTTTTACATGCTAGAAATTTTCCACTAAATCTAAAAAAATAAAAAAGCTTCTGCTGCTTCCTTCCTCATTGTTAAATATATCAGTTACCAACTGGTTACAGGAGCAGAATCAATGTTAAATGCTTTGCTTTTGGAAAACATATAAGTCAAATTCTGAAATTAATTTTTCTCTTTTTTTCATCCATATGCAGCTTAGAGTTGCATTTTAATTTCAGTACACAAAAATTTTCAGAATTCCAAGAAGCAAACAGTATAGGTTACATCTAGCAAATGACACTATGCCTCACTCATAAGGACATATTTAAAAGCCATTTAGGCTCAAACTGATAAAGCTAGTAAGTATGAATGTTGGAAGAGTTCATGAAAACAGCTTTCATTGGGGCGCCTGGGTGGCTCAGTCCGTTAAGCGTCCGACTTCGGCTCAGGTCATGATCACAGGGTTTGTGGGTTCGAGTCCTGCATTGGGCTCTGTGCTGACAGCTAGCTCAGAGCCTGGAGCCTACTTCCCATTCTGTATTTCCTTCTCTTTCTCACCTCCCCCTGTTCATGCTGTCTCTTTCTCTCTCAGAAATAAAGAAAACATTTAAAAAATAAGAAAACAGCCTTCATAGCCTTTCATATCTAAAAGAAAAAGAAATCCTTCATTCTATGCTTTCAATTTACCAATGGAAAACCCTTGTGATGATTTATTCTATGTTCAGATTACTTATCCACATAAAAGTTCTGAAATATAGTCTCATCAAGCGCCTACTTATATATTAATCATCAAGTGCTCTTGGCTGTCTTGGCTGCAGGCTTTGATTGAGTCCTTACCCTGGGCAAGACTGGAAAAGACAGCCTACATTAAACAGAGACCGACAAAGCCCAAAGACCTTGTGCTGCCCAGGACAACTGCTTTGAGAGATAATAAGCTGACATGCTCTGGGGCATCTGGGTGGCTCAGTCAATTCAACATGCAACTCTTAAGTACCCCTCAGTCGTGATCTCAGTTAGTGAGATTGAGCCCCATGTTGGGCTCTGCACTGATAGCACCAGAGCATGCTTGGGATTCTCTTTCCTTCTCCCCTGTCTCTCTGCTCTTCCCCTACTCTCTCTCTCTCTCTCAAAGTAAAGAAATAAACTTAAAAAGACAAAGACAATAAACTTAAAAAGAAGCTGAGGTGCTGAAAGGCTAAATCAGTCAGCTGTGGCCCTACTACTGGGTGGAAGCAAAAAGCGTGATACAGTCTGGGTTTCCTGACTCAGGTTGTGATCTACCATCCTGGTCAAGATGCAAAATATTCAGTGCCTGACACCACAGACTAGCAATGGTATAGATGAATCCTTCAACTTCTACTATTTGGTAGTTTTTAAAAATTATCATTATGTTTAAGTTTACATATAGTCAAGTGTATGTTTCTGTGGGTGTACAGTTCTGAGTTTTAGCTTGTGTGAAGATTCATGTAATCAGGGTACAGAATTTTGAGAGAGAAAGAGCACATGAGAGAACTTAAGAACTTATGTGTGTGAACCAGGGAGGGGCAGAGAGAGAATCCTGAGAAAGCTCCCCACTGCCAGCAGAGAAAGCCTGACATGGGGTTCGAACTCACAACCTCCGAGAACATGACCTGAGTCCAAATCAAGAGCCAGTTGTTGAACCTACTGAGCCACCGAGGCATCCCCATTCTCTCTTTTTTGTCAAACACTCGCCAAAACCCGATCCCTGGCAACCATCAATCTCTTTGAGTCTTTGTAAATTTTTTATTGAGATTGTTTCTCCTAAGATTACATCAATGCTGCCTGCTTACTTCCTGTCAGCTCCACCAAATACTCCTTATATTCCCTGAACAGCTCTTGTGTTTCAGTGCCAAGTGTGGAAATGACTAACGCACATGTTCAGGGATAACTTTCATCATTTTTAAGTCATCCCTTGCCTTTAAAACAAATAAACTGCTATTGTAAGATCCCTCACATTGTTTCACCTAAAACAGGACCCTACTTTATTTTTCTAAATTGGAGGCCATAGAGAAAGAAGGGCTGAGATGAGTACTTTAAAGCCATGCAGAGTTAGAACTGCTCTCAGCTGGCTGGGTATCCAAGACCCAAAGCAGCAGGAGCAGATGGATTTGAGAAATTATGGAGAAACACACAAGTCCCCACCCCAGACCGTGGTCACTTACTCAAGTGATAAAATTGTAAAAAGTAATGTTATGGAAGGCCACCTTTATCATTAGTAGCAATTTTATTTTATTTTTTAAAATGTTTTATTTATTTCTAGGAGAGAGAGAGAGAGCGCGTGAGCAGGGGAGGGTCAGAGAGAGAGGGAGTCACAGACTGAAACAGGCTCCAGGCTCTGAGCTGGCAGTCAGCACAGAGCCCGACGTGGGGCTCGAACCCACGAACCGTGAGATCATGACCTAAGTGAAAGTCGGACGCTTTTCCGACTAAGCCACCCAGGCGCCCCCATTAGTAGCAATTTTAAATAAGATTTTAGTCTGTCAGACTCTGGGTCTAATCCAAACTTATGGAATTAGAAAGTGTTGGAAATTATAAAAAAGAAAGAAGATAAGCTGCATGGAATGTGTACCTACATGCAGGAATCTCTCCCTTCCTGAACTCCTTTTATTTTTCACAGCAAATCTTCGAGAGAAGCAGGGTTAATTTCTGCTTTTTAGAGATGATAGATCTAAGGCAATGTTAAGTTTAACTAGCATGTCCCTGAGCCATATTGGGACTGGGATCCAGATTTCTCTAATTCAGGATTGTGAAGATACTAGAGAACCAGAGAGGACTTGTCAATGAAAATTCCTTTCACTTTTAAATTTTTATTTATTTTTTGATATGATCTAAGTCCTTAATCCCTTATCCATAACAGGATACTGAGACAATGTAGCCCTTGGTAATGGCTATAATTATACAACTAGCATCTTTGCAATATGCAGATTTATCAATTCTTAATATTCAGATTATCTCAAAATTCCAAGCATCTAATATAGAAATGTTTCCCTCTTTGTATTTTAGCCATTTAGCTAATGAATTTACCTAGGGGAAACTATTTTAAAATTATTGTTTTCCTCTCTTTTGATGTTTCCATGTTTCAGAACACAGGAAAATAAATTCCACAAACAAGCTTCTCCCAATTTGTTCTTCCCATATTTTTATCTTGCTGGGTAATCAATATTGAGCCTTCCAAATTGGCCCCTTGTCCAATGTGATGGAGATAACAGAAGCAATTGGCATGTGAGCCTAGAAGACAGAACACAAAACCAATTGCAAGCATATTACTCTTTGGCACCTGAAATAGGCCTAATCTGCTCTGGAGAAACCCAGGCCTCTGCAGCCATTTATCTAACCTGCTCCCTTCCCTTTATAAAATCAGTTCTGCAACACTGCTACAAAATAATGTGCAGCACTCACCTGTACATAAACAGCATGGCTGCTGCTGCTGCTGCTGCTGGAAAAGGTTATTTTTCCTTTTCAAAAGTAATAAACTAAAACAGCTGATCCAGTTTCTCAGAATTGAACTCCTAATTAAAGGATGAGGAGAGAAAATAGATCTAGTAACAAATACATCCAAAGGCTTCAAGAAGTCCATTCTCCTTCCCCCACATCAGTTAGATATGAACTGTGCCACCAATAAGAAGCAGGGTTGTCAGCACCCTTGAACCAGTGCTGATCAGCAATTTTTCTCCTTAAGTCTTGGTTGCTGTGTTCCTTGTCATTTACAAAGATGCTGACAGTGGATCCTCCATTTCTTATATTTTAGATACAAAACCAACACACATGTATTTCAATTAACCTCTGTAGTTCTGCATACTGCTTTCTTCTTCCTTGGGCTAATCCCCACTTAGAGTTTAAGGTAGTCTTTACTCCATTTTGGTTCCCCAATTCCCCAGGATGGTGTTTGGAAGAAAGCATATGTTTATTCTATTTGTAGAATAATAAAAAGTGAAGGGACTAAATAGACATAAAGAAAAATGTTAGGGTTCATGACAAATAATACAGAGCTATCCACTGATGGATTCCTTAAGCGGAAGTAAATCCACAAGGAATCCACAAAGGAAGTAGAAATGTCAGAAGAAAATATAATGCCTGCCTACAGGTAATTTTAAAATCATTTACAGAGAAGAAATACAGATAAAACTATTTTTGAATTGGATTTTATTGTTGAGGACTTGCCATATCAGCACAGCTGTTTGTAAACAGGCATTTTCAGGTGTGATCACCATCTCCCAAAACACTGCTGGTCTCCAGTCATCCTTTTCCAGGACGTGCTCATGGTATTTCTTTCCACAAAGCAACAAAGAGAAGGATGCAGTTTGAATGATCCCAGACAAACAAGTTCCCAATCCTAGAAAAACTGGTTTGGTAGTGGAACCCCAAAATCAGATCTGCAGCATTATTGAAGCTCTCTGCCTTGCTCTGTGGTCTGATGTCCACACTCTCTCCAGTAGTGGATCACCAGAGGAAAGACAGAGATCACCTCCTGAGCCAAGGGCACCCCCAGCTGGATGGGGGAAGAGAGGCAACCTTTTTGGTGCAGCTTGAGATGCAGGGCTGCTTGCTCTGCTGATTCTCCGTACAGCCACATGTTTATCTCTTCTTTAAACAAATGGTCTTAGGGAAACTTGCTGTGGAATTCAAAGGCTCTGGAATTTTCCTGACTTTTTTGTTTTCTCGAAGCTATCCAGTTACCTTTGAGTTTCCCTTTGGAATCCTTAGTCTTGAGTCCACCACAGGCCTTTCTCTGGTGCTGAATTTAACCATACATGACTATCTTGAGGGAACCATGGAATCTTTGATTCAGAGCTCTCTGCCCACCATCTGTCCCACATTTCTCAGTCATAGCCACCTGGCCCTCACTGTCTCCCTGGAGGCTCCTGGGGTGGTTGTAAGGCACTGATTATTACAAAGTACTAGGCCTTATTTGGAAAATAGTTATTACAAGTATGTTGACAGAACTAAAGACAGATATGGAATAAAGACTCATCAAATAGAGATTATCAGTAGAGAGATAGAAATTATTTTTAGAAAAACAAGTGAAAACATTGGAGTAAGAAGAAATAATTTTTAAAAACAAGGGAGATGTTGGAGTAAAAATAATATGCAATACATGAAATGAAAAAATTGCTGGAGAGGCTCAATGGGTGATTTGAGTTGGCAGAAGAAAGTCAACAAACTTAAAGCCAGATCAATAGAGATTGTGTAGACTGAAGAACACGAAGAAAAAAAGGAAAAATGAACAGAGTCTTAGACAACAGTTAGACAGTGTAAGTACATCAACATAAACATAAGAAGAATACCAGGAGATGAGAAAAGAACAGGAAAAAAATATTCAAAGAAATAATGGCTGAAAACCCCCCAAATTTACTGAAAAACACTAGTTAACACAACCAAAAAGCTGAAGGAACTCAGAGTTCGAAATTTTATTTTTAAACACAAAGAGCTCCTGACTCAGACACATTAAGAATCAAAATGTTGAAAGTAAAAGATGAAGAGAAAATATAAAGCAGCAACTCATGCATATCACTTTATGTACAAGACTCATGTACAAGATTCATCATAAAAAAGAACCATAATAGGATTAGCACTGACTCCTCATCAGAAATAGTGGATGATAGCAGCACCAGGGTGGCTCAGTTGGTTAAGTGTCTGACTCTTAACTTTGGCTCAGGTCATGATCTTATGGTTGTGGAACTGAGCCCTGCATTAGGCTCCACGCTGAGCATGGAGCCTCCTTGGTCTCTCTCCCTCTCTCTCTCTCTCGCCCCTTCCCCACTCTCTATAAATAAATAAACAAACATAAAAAACAAAAAGGAAGTCATGGATGATAGAGGGCAATGAGAGGAAATATTTAAAGTTTTGGAAGGAAAAAATCTATCTTTCAAAAATGAAAGTGAGACAATAAAGATATTAACAAAAACTGAGAGAACTCACTGCTAGCACATCTGCCATACAAGACATACTAAAGGAAGTTCTTCATCCTAAAAGAAAGTGATACCAGAAAATAATTTGAGTCCACATGAAAAGGCAAAGAGTGTTGGTAAAGATAATGTAGGTAGTAATAAAATATGCTATAATTATATATTTATTTTTCTCTCTTCTCTAATTGATTTAAAAATCACTTACATAAAACCTCATTTATTAACTGTATTGTTTAACTTATATAAAATGTAATATATTTGACAATTACAACATATGGGATGGGGTGGGAATGAAGCTGTATTGTAGTATCTAAATGACAGCAGAAGGTATCTTGAATCCACAAGAGAAAAATGAAGCAACTAAAAGTAGTAAAGGTAAATATTTATATAAAAATATATATCTTCTTACTTTATTTAGTATATTGTACATATATATTTAAACTCTATACATATATTTTTGCTCTTCTTTCTTCTCTTAGCTTCTTTTTTTTTTAATGTTTATATTTATTATTGAGAGACACAGAGAGATAGAGCATGAGCATGGAAAGGACAGAGAGAAGGGGAGACACAGAATTTGAAGGAGACTCCAGGCTCTGAGCTGTCAGCACAAAGCCTAACATGACACTCAAACTCACAAACTGTGAGATCATGACCTGAGCCCAAGTTGGATGCTCAATCAACTGAACCACCCAGGCACCGCTTCTCTTAGCTTCTTTAAAGGACATAAAATTCTACAAAGCAAAATTATAACAATATATTGTTGGGTTTGTAATGTACATAGGTGTAATTTGTATAATAATAACAGCACATAAAAGAGCTTACAGTAGTGAAGTTTTTATTAATTATTATAATTAACTAGTAAAATCTAATGTAGATTCTAATAAATTATGCGTATATATGGTAAGCCCTCCAATAATCACTAGGAATGTAACGCAAAAACTTATTGCAAAAATAGAAGCCTTAAACAGATACTCTAGAGCATATTTAGTTATGACAAAAAGATGTAGTAAAAAATTGATAAAAGTTGTCAAAAGGTACAATCTTCCATTTATAAGATAAAAAAGTACTGGTAATGTAAGGTACAACATGATGACTGTAGTTAACACTGCTCTAGGATATATAGGAAAGTTGCTAAGAGAGTATATCCTAGTAGTTTTCATCACAAGGAAAAATGCATTTTTCTTTTTCTTTTCTTGTATAAAATGAGAAGATGGATGTTAACTAAATTTATTGTGGTAATCATGTCACAATATATGTAAGTCACATCATTCTGCTATGTACCTTAAACTTATGCAGTGACGCATGGCAACTATATCTCAATAAAATGGGAAAAAAGAGGTAGTAAAGGAGGGACAAGTGTACGACTTATGAAAATTTTCTCCCATTCTGTCAGTTGGCTGTCTTTTCACTTCATGATAGTTCCCTTTAAAGCACAAAAGTGCTAAATTTTGATGAAGTCCAATTATCAATCTTCTCTTTATTGCTTGTGCTTCTGATGTTTTATGTAAGAAATCATGGCCTACCCCAACATTGTACTTCTGTTTTCTTCTAAGAGTTTTATGGCTTTGAGTATTACTTTTAAGTTTATGAGCCACTTTGAGTTAACATTTGTGCCTGGTGAGAGGTTGGGGTCCAGCTTCAATCCATTTGTCTCAGTGATACTTGTTGAACAGATTATTCTTTCCAACCCAAACACCAAGATATTTCAAAAATCTTAGATTCTTAAAGAGAAGCGAAATATTACATTAAATCACCTGTGAACCCATATCTTTGTATATTTGGACCAACAAAACAAAGGTAGCTTGAAGTCCAGAGCTGAGACATACCCTGGTACAATCAATAGGAAAAACCAATGTACTGAAATGGATAGCAAGAAAGCTCAAGGGCCCAAGAGCCAAAGCAACTTGGTGTGAAATGAAGTAGTGATGTTACACTAGCTGTCAGGGGAATGCATGAAATGCAAATGAAGGGTTCAGAGCAGAGTCTGGGTTGTGTGAAGACTCAATTAATGTTCCTATTTTTTAAATAGGTATTTATCCAAATTTACAAATGAGAAGTTTAACATTTAGAAAGCTTAGGAAAATTTTTTAACTAGAAAGAGACAGAGCTGAGACTTCAATCAGTCAAATCTGATTTCTCAGTTCCAAGTACATTTCTTGGGGCACCTGGGTGGCTCAGTCGGTTGAGCGTCCGACTTCAGCTCAGGTCATGATCTCACAGTTCCTGGGTTCGGGCCCGCATCAGGCTCTGTGCTGATAGCTTGCTCAGAGCCTGAAGTCTGCTTCAGATTCTGTCTCCTTCTCTCTCTGCCCCTCCCCCATTCGTGCTCTGTCTCTGTCTCTCAATGATGAATAAATGTAAAAAAAAAATTTTAAAAAGTACATTTCTTGTTATTTCCCACCAGTGTCCAGCTTATTACTTTGCCTCTGCAGAAACTACCACCTCTCAGGAAATATGAAACTTCTTGCACAAACTTTTCCACTGGGAATTACTCTCCTTGGGAACATAAGCACTGGGAAATTATTCTTCCTTCCTTCCCATCCTTCTTTCCTTTACTTCTTTTCTTCTCATTCTCTCTCCCTTCCTTCTTTCCTATAATTATTAAGAATGTATCTTTTAAAAATTTTTTGATGTAGAATAAGTTCTTTGGCTTGATAGTCCAAAGCTGTCGAGCAAATATTTTAGAGCCTCTGAAGAATTAGTTACAGGAGCAGGTCTCAGTCATCTTCACCTCTGATGCAATTTGTTCAGGAATGGCAAATACCTATTAGAAAATACAAATGAAAATCCTGTGTGAACTTTCTGAAGTTAAATATTTCTGTCACTACATAATAAGGATTTTCCTTCCTCCAGTTTTCAATAATGTATTGTTCACTACCTTCTGAACCTTCAGCAGCTGTATCCGTATTTCTACTATCAGTCTCTTCAAAGAGATTCAGTGAGGGAGTGGGAGAAGATCCTAGAAAGTGTGGGGTTCCAGAGAGAGCTGTCACAGGAAGGGCCAGATTCTTGGGGAGAGGAAAATATTTTAGAAAGAGAGGAGTTTGTTTCTTGGACACTTATTGATTAAAAACTATGGAAGCAATGGAAGGTATGGAAGGTATTGTTACAACTGGATGCTGGGATATGGAAAATAATAACTACAAATTTTTATCTAACATTATGCACCAAAATAAATCCAAATGGATTAAAAATCCAAATATAAAAGTGAAAGTATTCAAGTACTAAAAGAAGACATGGATGCATATCTCTATAATTTAGAAATAGAAAGCCTTTTAAATATAACTAAATTTGAGAAGACTGGTAAGTTAACTACATTGAGAAAAGCATGACAAAAAATCATGAGGAAAGTCAAAGGACAAATAATTTGGAGAAAATATTTGCAGTTCATATCATACACAAAGAGACTCATTTTCTTAATATATAATAAACTTGGGGCCCCTGGGTGGCTCAGTCTGTTATGCATCCGACTTTGGCTCATGTCATGATCTTGCGGTTCATGGGTTCGAGTCCCGCATCGGGCTCTGTGCTGACAACTAGCTCAGAGCCTGGAGCCTCTTTCCTATTCTGTATCTCCTTTTCTCTCTGAACCTTCCCTGCTCACTCTCTCTCTCTCTCTCTCAGAAATAAATAAAGTATTTAAAAATTTTAATATATATTAAATATATATTTGTATATAATGTATATTTTATATATATATATAATAAACTTAAAAACTGAGAAAAGACCAAAAAATAACATAAGCCATGGGCAAAACACATGAACACGCAAAGATGCGCATAGCAAAAGTAATGCACATTGAAAGTGTATAAAATACCCATTATTCACCCTCCAGGTTGGCACAAATCTGAAATTTAACAACACACTCTGTTATTGGCAAGGCTATGGAGAATCACACTAAATGGAAGGGAATTTGGCAAAACCTTACAAAATTGCAGATGGATTTACCTATCTATCCACCTACCGCACTTTTGGGACTGTCCACTTCAAGATTCACATAAACAAATACAAAACAACATATTTCCATGGTTATTCATTATAGCATTAATATAAAAAGTAGCCCAAATATCCAGTAATAGGATTGACTAAACTATTGTAACAAGCTGGCTAAAAAAACTATAAAGTAAAATAAGAAAATTGACTGTATTTATTACAAGAAAATTGACAGAATATATTAAACACAAAAAGCAAGGTACAGATAGTGTATATAGAGTGCTTTTTTGTGTTCAGAAAAGGACCTTTTGCATACAATTGTTGCAAAACTTGTCCATTGTGTAGTATTTTCTGTTTATATTCGATTGAGATCCTTTAAGCAGAGGTTTTCGTATTTGTTTTTGTTTTGTTTTGATTTGATTTTGCCCCCAGTGCCTGGGATATATTAGATGCTTTCAATAGATGTTAAACAGGCTATTTCTTCTCTCTCTCTCTCTGTTCCTCCTTTTTCAAGGGTTTCACATAGACTCTTTGGGGGCTGATGTCTGATTAACTTTAACAATAGAATTGTGCTCCACACCTCATGTTTCATGCTTCAAGCATCCTCACTGAATTACGTCTGGGTCTATAGCTCCCAGACACTGGATGAAGAACCTCCCATCTTTCTTGGTTGCTTGGTAACACTATTCAGTAATTACTTTTATTGTTCCCATGTGAATTACCTATCACTGTTCTAATTAATGTTTGAAACAAACATTCCTGGAACTCTAGAGAAATATTCAATCCTTTCCACTTACCCCTTTGGAGGTGAGTGAAGATGTGTAACAATGGCCAATATTTATATTACATAGTTCACGTGCATTAAGTCACAGTGTTCAGGATGAAATATTTCTTCAAATTCTCTCTAGCCTTCCAGGTTTAATTTTCTTTGTTTTACAAAAGACTAGATGTAATTCAAAATTAATGTAGTAGAAACCTGATATCTCACCTCTTCCAAAACATTGCTCTATTTTTGGGTTGCACCTTTATGTAAATTGTAGTGATGTAGAAATGTATTCAACCCATTGATATGTTTCTATCAAGCCAATTTTCATTCTTTTTCACAAGTAAGTACACTGAAGGCATGTGTGCATGTGTGTGATTTTATCACCTTTTTTTTCTTTAATTTTTAATGTTTTATTTATTTCTGAGAGAAAGAGAGAGAGACAGCGTGAGCAGGGGGAGGGTCAGAGAGAGAGGGAGACACAGAATCTGAAACAGGCTGCAGGCTCTGAGCTAGCTGTCAGCACAGAGACTGACGTAGGGCTCGAACCCACGAACTGTGAGATCATTACCTGAGCCGAAGTCGGACACTTAACCGACAGAGCCACCCAGGCGCCCCACATCTTTTTTCTTTTAAAAAAATGTTTATTTATTTTTGAGAGAGAAAGGGGAAGATGGATAGAAAGAGTGGGACCCAATGCAGAGCCCAACATGGGGCTCAAATACACGAACCCGTGAGATCATGACCTGAACCAAATTCAAGAGTTGGAGACTCAACTGACTGAGCCACTCAAGCACTTTACATCTTTTCTTCTTACATATATATTTGTGTCATCTATGATAATCTATTTATTTTTAAAATTACCCAGATAACAAATAGAATATTTTAAGAATGTTCAGAGATGTAGTGATACTCATAATGAGGAATATTACTGGCAGGTGGTGCCGCATGTGGGCTGTGAAAGGAATAGTGTGTTTGGGTCTAAAATCAGACCTAGAGTGCTATACACCATGATGAGTAAAGAGTGTGCATTTTCTTTCAATGACAAAGAAATTGATGAGTATTGAGTGGAAAGAATATGATCAGATTTACCTTCTGGAGAAAGCTCATTGGCTGTAGAATAAAGCTGACTTGGAAGATGATATAGGAAGCCATCTGTGTGGTGTTCTGTGTGTGGCAATAACATGTTCTGGATGCTCCTGACTCAGCAGTGGCCTGTCCTCAAAGTTTACATCCTGAGGGCAGCAGAAGACCAGTCCAGCCCACACCAAATCCCCAAACCTGATATTCTTCTCTGCACTGGTTTCTGAAGTTTCTGGATTAAGTTACTAGAAATATAGGAGTGCCCTGTTCTAAAATGGAGGTATGGAAAAGGTGCTCTGAGTACAGAAAATACAGTATTGAGATTTATTTGGGGGTTGAAGAAACAGAGTCAACGCCTAGAGAAAGGATTTGTGATCCTTGGGAGAGTAACATTAGTGGGAATCTACTGTTTTTGGCAGTGGTGGGGTGTCTGTGTGTGCATCGTGTGTGTGTGTGTGTGTGTGTGTGTTTACTAGTTTAAATGCAGGTGAAGGTGAAGTAAAGCAAGTTTCTATGTTGGTAATATATCTAAACATAGATAGTTCATGGCCCCCAGTTCTTCCCACTTTATGAATTTCATTTTGCACTGAACCTAACTGCTGTGCTTCAGAAGGAAAAGGAGAATTGTTAGACCACTGCTTTCCAACTCTGGCTGCTCACATGATCCAGCTGAGACACCTCACAAACAATAATGGTGCCCAGTACCCACCACCAAACCAATGATAGCAGAATGTCCTGGTGGGCCCCCAAAGTCCATTTCTTCAACTTATTACAACATGCAGCCATAAGTGAGAGCCACTCTACAATGGTAAAAATGGGATATTCAGAATAAAAACGTATCTTTATTTAAACTGTATTAATATGGTAATTTTATTAATCCTTCTAGTAGAACTTAAAGCCTTGGGGCACCAGGGTGGCTCAGTTGGTTATGCACTCATTTCAGCTCAGGTTGTGATCTCACGGTTTGTGGGTTTGAGCCCTGCATTTCTGTGCTGACAGCTCAGAGCCTGGAGCCTGCTTTGGAGCCTGGGTCTCCTTCTCTCTCTCCCCCTCCCCCACTCATGCTCTGTCTCTGTCTCAACAGTGAATAAACGTTAAAAAAATTTTAATGCCGGAGAGGGGGCAAGATGGCGGAGAAGTAAGGAGCTCCGTACTTGCACTCGCGCCCATACATCACACAGAAAAGATCTGAAGCCATTGGNATGCGTTAATTTGGAGGCATTCTGGGCAACTTTGAATTTATTTTTATTTATAAACTTACAGTGACTTGAAAATTGATGAAATCCATTCTTTGAGTCTGACTTAAGAGTCATGGAGTTGAAGACATGAATCTTGGTTCAGTTCATGGTTGAACCAAAGGCAGCTCCATTGTGTCTGGTAGCCAATTAAGTATACTATGTCTATGTGTTAATATAACTAGAATATTCTCCAAGGACTCTTTACTGGATTTCAGATTCAGTATCTGAAAAAATAAGGTATCTAATAAGATGTTTGGGTGCCTTTTTAAGTCCAAAGTATGAAATTTCCCCTATGAACTCAATTTGAAAGGAAAATTTGAGTCATATATTTTTATTCATTCCATTCATATTTGAATTTCTGGGAGTAAAATTGCTACATAAATCCATAATAAAAAATAGTAATGTTGAAATGCTCATTTTAAAAACTACCCATAATTTAAGAAAGACTGGTGCCATTTTGATACTATGTTTTTATACATTATTCTTAGAAAACATATTTTTGTCTTAAAGCACTGGAGGTGTTTCTCTTTGACACAGTTGATGATTCATATTCCAATTCTTGTATATTACAATTTAGTTTATGTGCCAAGCTTGGGGGATTATGAGATACCAGGGTTTATTCTTGGGACTCAATTTATATAGAATTGAGGTCTGTATATTTAACTTTCTAAAATACTTTTATTACCTAGCCCCCACTCCACATCTCCACATCTGGCTTACCTTAGTTCAGGTATTCTTTCTAAGGTTTTAACTTCTCATTAGTCTCTATCTCTCTCTATTTTAAAGACCTGAGAAAAGTTGCCAGTGAATATTAGCTGTGGGTCTATATCACCATAACCAATTTAAAAAGGTCATTTAAAATAAAAGTATTATTTAGACTAACATATGAGGATCCAGAGCTGAATTATAACTATACCAAAGTTAGACAGGTTGGCTTAAGTGTACTTCTCCACAGCCCAGAAGGAGCCAGGGTCAGTGTGAATGTCTGTCTACTCCATCTACCAGACACAGTCCCTCCATCCAGGTGTGAGTCCTCAGTGGTGACTCCTCACCAGCCTCCCATAACAGGACCCTGCTTTATAGTTTCATGAGATCAGCCTCAGGGAGAACATTCTCCATCCCCATCAGTGAATCACTCATAGAATTTATGAATGGTTCCACTACAGGCCATGACTCTGAAAACACAGAGATGCATAGTCTGAAAGAGAAAAGTGGGAGAAGAGTTGAGAATGCCACTACAAAATTGACATATAGACTCTGGGGGCTTTTGTACTAACATATATCAATTTTCAATAATTTTACACCCACTGCTTTTAACCATTTGAACCTAATAAAGTGCATTTTTTCACATGAATTTTACCCTGGTACTTATCCTTTTATCTTGAATTCATGCATATTTTATCCTTGCAAGATTCCTGATCCCTTTACAATGATGTCATTAGGCCTAAAGACTACAAATGACAATGCCTATAAGGCACTTAAAATTAGTAGCATAGGAATGACCAGAAAATGAGCAATGTAAAAGATGATTGCAAAAGTATTTACAGCCCAATTAAATGATTATTTTGATTTTTCCTCTTATCTGATATACTGGTGTCTCCCCTGTCAACAAGCTATTAACTTTCCCCGCATTTGATGCTGAACTTTAATTTCACTGTCGTAGATTAAAGAATATCATCCCTCCCCAAATTCACATCAACATGAAACCTCAGAATGTAACCTTATTTGGAGTAGGGTCTTTGCAGATGTAACTAGTTAAGGATCTTGAAATGAAATTACCCTGGATTTAGAATGGATCCCAAATTCAATGACTGGTATCTGTATAAGTTAAAGGAGAGAAAGATGTAAGAATCACACAGAGAATAAAGCTGTGTGAAGATGAAGAAGACAGAGATTAGAGTAATACATCTATAAGTCAGGGAATGCCAAGGATTGCCAGCAACCACTGGAAGAGAGGAATGAAGAATGGAATGGGTTTTCCTCAGAGCCTCCAGAAGGAACCAACCTTGCTGACATCTCAATTTCAGACTTTTGGCCTTCTGAACTGTGAAAGAATTGATTTCTCTTGTTCTAAGCCTAGGTTGTGGTTGTTTATACAGTAGCCCCAGGAAACAAATGCACCTCCTCTTTTTCTTAAAATATTTATTTATTTATTTATTTATTTATTTATTTATTTATTTATTTATTTATTTATTTATTTATTTTGAGAGAAAAATTCTCTCATAAGCAAGGAGGAGGGGCAGAGAGAGAGAGAGAGAGAGAGAGAGAGAGTCTCAAGCAGGCCCCATGTTCAGCAAGAACCCAATGTAGGGCTCAGTCC
This sequence comes from Crocuta crocuta, assembly GCF_008692635.1. Lineage (NCBI taxonomy): Eukaryota > Metazoa > Chordata > Mammalia > Carnivora > Hyaenidae > Crocuta > Crocuta crocuta. The sequence continues at coordinate 257,430 of NW_027527935.1, forward strand.
CACGACTGCAAGATCTCAATTTGAGCTGATATCAAGAGTCTGATGCTTATCTGACTGAGCAACCCAGGTGCCCCCAAATGCACTCACTCTTGAGGCTCAGTTTCATGGTACTTGTATGTGGAGTCCTATTGTTGTGCTGTGTCCCCTCCCCACCCTGACCTTTAAGCACAAGTGTGATCCTTTGAGATTCTCTATTTCTGTACTTAAGGTACTCAAAAGATACAGACATCCCTACAAGTGAATGTACATTGTTTATTCCTGTGTAAAATCTCCACTTCCTTTTTTTCAAACTTTTTACTTATTGAAATTCCAGTTGGTTAACATACAGTGTAGTCCCAACTAATCTTTGAAAAAGCAGGAAAAAATATCCAGTGGAAAAAAGACAGTCTCTTCAGCAAATGGTGCTGAGAAAAATGGACAGCAACATGCAGAAGAATGAACCTAGCCCACTTTCTTACACCATAATCAAAATTAAATTCAAAATGGATGAAAGACCTAAACATGAGGTCTCAAAACCCTGTAGGAGAAATCAGGCAACAAACTCTTTGACCTCAGTTGCAGCAACTTCTTACTGACATGTCTCCAGAGGCAAGGGATACAAAAGCAAAAATGAACTATTGAGATCTCACCAAGATAAAAAGTCTTCTGCACAGCAAAGGAAACAATCAGTTAAACTAAAAGGCAAGAGACAGAATGGGAGAAGGTATTTGCAAATGACATACCAGATAAAGGGTGAATATCTGAAATCTATAAAGAACCTATCAAGTTCAACACCTGAAAAACAACTAATCCTGTGAAGAAATAAGTAGAAGATATGAATAGACACATTTCCAAAGAAGACATCCAGAAGGCTAACAGACACATGAAAAGATACTCAACATCACTCATCATCAGGGAAATACAATTCAAAAACCACAATGAGATAACACTTCACACCTGTCAGAATGGCTAAAATTAACAGGAAACAACAGATATTGGTGAGGATGTAGAGAAAGGGAAACACTTTTGCACTGCTGGTGGGAATGCAAACTGGTGCAACCGCTCTGGAAAATAGTATGGGGTTTCCTCCAAAAGTTAAAAATAAAACTATTCTATGACCTAGCAATTGCACTACTAGGTGTCTATTCAAAGTATAAAATAGTGCTGATTTGAAGGGGCACATGCACCCCAATGTTTATAGAAGCACTATTAACAATAGCCAAATTATGGAAAGAGCCCAAATGTCCATTGACTGGTGAATGGATAAAGAAAATGAGGTATATATATATATATACAATGTAATATTATTTGGCAATAAAAAGAATGAAATATTGCCATTTGCAACAATGTGGATGAACTAGAGTGTATTATGAACTAGTGGATTATAAAGTCAGCCAATGATAAATATCATATGTTTTCACTCATATGTAGAATTAAAGAAACAAAACAGATGAACATAGAGGAAGGGAAGGAAAATAAGATAAAAACAGAGATGGAGGCAAACCATAAGAGACTCTTAAGTACAGAAAACAAACAGCATTGCTGGAAGGGTGTTGGGTGGGGGGGATGGGATAAATGGGTAATGGGCATTAAGGAGGGCAATTTTGAGATGGGCACTGGGCGTTATAAGTGATGAATCACTAAATTCTACTCCTGAAACCATTACTACCCTGTATGTTAACTAGCTTGGGTTTAAATAAAATTTTTAAAAAATACAGTGTAGTCTTAGTTTCAGGTGTACAATATAGTGATTCAACACTTCCATACAAAACCCAGTACTCACCACAAGTGCACTCCTTAATCCCTATCACTTACTTAACTTGCCCTCCCCTGCCCATACTCACCTCCCTTCTGGTAACCATCAGTTTGTTCTCTATATTTAAGGGTCTCTTCCTTGATTTTCCTCTCTCCTGAATGAAATCATATGGTATTTTCTTTCTCTGACTGACTTATTTTTCTTAGCATTATACTCTCTAGCTCCACCCATGTTGTTGAAAATGGCAAGATTTCATTGTTTTTTATGGCTGAGTAATATTTCATTATTATATTCAATATTATTCATATAATATTCAATATTACATTATATGTAATGGACATTCAGGCTCTTTCCATAATTTGCCTATTGTTGATGATTCTGCTATAAACTGGGATGCAGGTATCCCTTCATATTAGTATTTTTGCATTTGGGGGTAAATGCCTAGTAGTTCAGTTGCTGGTAGGTCTATTTTTAACTTTCTGAGGAACCTCCACACTGTTCTCCGGAGTGGCTGCAACAGTTTGCTTTCCCACCAACAGTATGAGGGTTCTCCGCATCTTTGCCAACACATGTTATAACATCTCCACTTCCAGTAGCCACCTTTCTGTGTCCTGTCCACTCCTCCCCCTCCTCCTCTGTCTGAATCTGTGTTATGCTGAACTGGTGCCACCTCCATTTTTCTCAGGTTTCCCAAAAACTGTCTGTATGTTGCCACCACCACCAAGGACAATTGTATCTATACTTCTCTCTCTCTTCATGCAACTTCTCACACAAACCTTCCTGTCAGGGAAGAATTCTTCTCACATCCTAGGTCTGTCAAGCACTATGGTTCATGGTGAAGCTCATCTCAGATCTCCATATTTATCTCTGGATCTATGAAAGCCAGGATTCCAACATAATGGACTCTGAGGAGTCTGGTTGAAACTAAACATTGAACAATGGTATTTCTGTTGTTGTTGTAGGTGTCATCTTCTCTCTCTAGGAAATAATAAATGCTGTTAATTTGATGGATAGGAAGACATAGGGCAACCTTCTTTACTGCAAATTAACATACATTAGTCATTTAAAAAATGTTAACTACATACACAGTCTTCTATCCATTCACTGATTCAGTTTTGGAATATCTACCACATTCTGGACCTAATAGATGACAAGATCATTCTTGACCTCTGGAACTGCTCAGTATACAAATGTAATCACACAATATGGGGTAACAAGTCCCCCGTAGGTATAAGTGCTACTTCATGTGGAGAACCTGTAGGCAAGCTGAGGATCAAATGCCATGGTTTACTACCTTTCATTGCTAGACTGCTGTATGCATGACTCAGTCACCTTTATAAGGCTATCTCCCCTAACCAGTGGTGATATTACAACTATTTAAGCAGATGCATGGCAAAGTGCAGACTATGCAATGGTCAGCCAACATGGATGTAACTGAAGCCAGACATGTCCTTCATTTGTTAATTTTCCTGATCCTTAGTATCTGAAGGCTTTTAAAATTGCTTTGTGGGGTAAGGGATTATTCTATGAACATCTCTTTCTCAGTTGGAGATGAAACAAATGTAAAAGCTGTTCCCTTTTGGCCTCTAGGGGGAGCCCAAAGCTCTTTGCTGTCAAAGAAAAATTGGAATCAAAGGAGTGCTTGCTGTTCAGGTGTTCCAGGAGGTGGGCCTCCTTATTTGAAGTTACACCTTTCAGAGAAGATAAGGAACATAGACATTCTCTGGTCTCTCCATGTCCTGCAGCCCAAGGAGGCACTTCTCTTTGGACAGTTTTTGCCTCTTGTAGTAGTCTCTGAAGGCCCTTGTTCCAGGATGATAGAACAAATCTCCTGTCACTTTTGTTCCTTGATCTTCCTTCTGCTGCTAGCTAAGATGTGTTGTCTCACTAGGGGTGCCAGCTAGAATATAGGACACAAAGTGAAATTTGAATTTAAGATAAAAGTGTGTCCCAAATGTTGCATAAGTCTTGCTACCTCTGGGTGCCAAAAGGTGGAGCTGCCCCCCCTCCCCGTTCTCATTCAGCACCCTAGAATCCTGCCTTGGGTTAGGAGTCAGAGCTTGTCTAGATACCCTGCCTGTTAGGGCCATGTAGGAACTAGTGTGTTTCTGAACACCAACTTGATACCTGGTGAAATTCTCTGATTAAACATGACTTTTGCTAGCACTCTGAACTCACTTTGCAAGGAGGCCTATTTAATCCCAATGGGCCCAAAGTTAACACAGAACACAACCAAGACCCATTCTCCATCTTGTTATAACCTGTTCTACAGGAACTGAGAATTAGGTGTTTTTTTTTAATGCCTGAAATATGTCAGGCTTAATTTACCAATTAAAAATATGGTTGTATTTTACATTCTTAAATTTTGAAGATGTGACCTACCAAATTGCTTTCAGCTATGACTGCAAATGGTGACATTCTGCTTGTGGCATTCAGAATTCTATCTTTGAATGCCATGGTAATCACTTGCTTCCCTTTGAGGCTGTCGTGTCTGGCATGAAATTTAAGAATTTAAAATATCACCTCAGCAGGCTCATGCTCAACAGAGATGGCACGTTTGAATGTGCAGTTAATGATTGCACATCAATATATTTCAATGTAAAAGTGAGGCAAGTAGTGAATGACATTTAAAAAAACACTAAATAAATTAAAATAAATATTTCACACACAATGGCAGTGGTATTCAAGGTTACAAAAAAAATAAAAAAAGAAATTTGAGATTCACTAACTTATGAGGTAGCCAGGCTGGATAAATTCAGCTCCTTTTGGCTCTCTCAGAGCAGATGCCCCAAACCAAGTGAAGATTCTTAAATTGTCCCTCAGCTCTGAGGATGCATAGGGACAAACATCAGGACCAGCATCAAGGAAAGTAGCTCTGCTCCCTTGGCTCAGTATTCTGCATCAACTCCAGTGTGCATGTGGTGCAGAGTAGATGGTCAATTTGTATTTGTTGAATTAATCTATTGACTTAAAATTACAGGGAAAGGAAGATACATGCCTGGGAGAAGTTTCCCCAGTGTTGTTGATTACAAACTTTAAAAAAAACAATAGGTGTAGTTGGTGTCTTTTCCTTCTGTAACTTTCTCTTATCCATTGACCCTTTCTCTTATCCATTGACCTCATGTATGCTGAATAAAATATAATAATATGACTCCAATAGGGACACAGCCAGAAATCCATTCTGAGAAACTGCTAGTACTTTCAGTATTTTGCACAATCATTATGAGCTTGAGAATCAGGGTATGCCTATATTCTCATGACATTTCAACCCTCTCACATAGCTAAATGTACAAATATAAAGTGATTCTCTAATTTAGAAAGAGCAAAGTCTCATATTTAGCAGGGTCTATTTCTGATACTGCACACATAGCATCACTTCAGGTATAGCCAGTGATTAAATACAATCTTGGAAGTAATTTAGTCTAGCAAGGCTGCAGAAAAGTGGCAGATGAAAAATAATGTGAGCAAGAACAAAATAACACATCCAGAAAAAGAAAAAAAGAGCTTAAGCTATTTTCATAAGATTTTAAGCTCTGAACTTTCAGCTAGGATCCAGGAAATGGACCTCAGATTCACTATAGACCATTTACTGAAGACATTACTAAAATGTGCTACTGCTGCTATCAGAAAGGTCAGCCAAATGTTCTGATTCACCAGGAAGGACTAGAAATGATTCAGAAAGCATTATCTTACCTACTTGCAAAACCATGATGCATCTTTTACCCTGGGTGTGCAATTGCCTAAAGTTCTAGTTACTGGACAACAATAAGGTCCTAGCAAGACAGAATCAATTCAAATAAAGGAAACAGAAATGAAATGTTAGAAGGGAGATATGGCATCTCTTTCAGACTGAGTAATGGATAAGAGGAAGAAGTAAGACTGAACCTTGTAAAAGCAAATATCAGATTTCAACTATGCCATTGGAATTTTATGTGTGTACTTAGGAGAAGTGAATAGTAGTATTAGTTAACAAGAGAAGAAAAAAATATCTTATTAAAGAAGTAGTAATGTTGGAAAATCTAAATAAGTTCTAAAAGACTTGAGATACATATTTTATATTTTGAGTTTATTGAGAATAAATACTATTTGGGAGAGTATTCCTAATATTTTGAATGGGACAGCATACAATATGCTGCACCCCAGAAGGAGCAAGGAGACCCAGCACTAAGATATTGATTTCTTTTGTTCTCCAATTAAAAGAATGAAGGCTTTTTGGAGTGGCTGATTCCAGAGTTGGAGCAGGGAATATATAGGTTAAGCCTGGAATATCTTGTAGTGTTCAAAAAAACCAAATGATAGGCTTGTTGAAGAAACACATGAGCTGACTGAAAGAGCTGTCAATGGTCAAAGCTGGCACAATTTAGGGCAGCAAAATAAATGATATCACACTGGATTATAATCCAGAACATAAAATAAATATCCATGGGTCCATACTGATATAAATAAATACTTGAATACATAAATAAGTATGAAAGAATAGACTAATCTCCATGTAAAAGAATTCCATATAACTTGTTTACTTATTCGACCTTTAGAAATGCGGAGCTAGAATTAAGCCCCTTAGTGGGTTTCCTTGCAAACTGATTTCCTTCTAAAGAGTACAGTGTGAGAAGGGAGAAAAAAAAAAAAGAGTAACTTTACAGTGGGACATTATGTGATGCAGATGGCACCTCACGTGTGTGGTTTTCCTCCCAAGAGCCCATAAACTCAGCATAATCATGAGAAAAATAATAGACAAATCCAAATTGAGGGACCTTCTACAAAGTACCTGACCAACACTCTTCAAAATGGTCAAGACCCATCAAAAACAAGGAAGGTCTGGACCACCTGGGAAGCTCAGTTGGCTGACCATTTGACTTGACTTTGGCTCATGTCATGATACTGGTGTCGAGCCACTGTTGGGCTCCATGCTGAATGTGGAGGCTGCTTAGGATTCTCTCTCTTCCTTTGTCTCTCTTCCCCCTCACACTCTTTCTAAAACAAAAATTTAAAAAATAATAATAAAATAAATTAAAAACACCAGAGAAATTCTGAAAATATGTCACATCTAGGAGGAGCCTAGGGGACATGACAACTAAATTTAATGTGACATCCTGGATGGTCTCCTGGAACAGAAAAGAACAAAAGGTTAAAAACTAAGGAAATATAAATGACATATGAACTACATTTAATTAAAAAAAAAAAAAAAAAGACTTATAAAGCCAGGATAAGACCTTGGATCTAGAATGGACATTCTTCAAGTTATTTTTAAAATAGGGAAAGTATGGAAATAGGTGTATGAGCAGAGATAGGCTGAATGAGGAAGCCCATAATGAACTTACACACTTGAAAATGTATACTTCTGTGTTCTGAGATTCCTTCTGGAGATAAATTAAGATAAAATAATTGCTTGTTCTTGACACAGCAAGTAAATCAGCACCTTGGTCTCAAAACAAGCAACCAGGAAGATTTTTACCCCTATTAATTAATATTTTACCCCTAGTAATCTATTTTATAAGAAAGTGAAGCATAGACATAAGCTGAGGGGAAATACTGTGCTTATACACATGGCGTTATTTTAAAATGTATTTCAGGGAGAGGGGAGGAGATGGGGCAGAGTAAATGTACCATAGGCCCACCTCGTCCCATGAATACAACTAGATAACTGTCATAGCATCCTAAATACCCCAGAAATTGATTGAAGACTTGCAGGACAAACTCCACAACAAAAGGTAGAGAAGAGGCCACATTGAAAAAGTTGGAAATGCAGAGACATGGCTTGGGAGAGAAATGGGTTGTGGTGGGGAGGAAGCTGCAGCCACAAAGAAGGTTAAGAAACAGACTAGCACACAGGAGAGTGCACTGGGAAAACAAATCCCTATAGCAATTGGTTTGGAAAGAGAGAGGGCCTTATTTCCATGAGTTCTTGCAAACAGAAAGGCTTAAAGCCTAGATTTTTTTTCACCTTTTTTAACTTTATTTATTTTGAGAGAGAGGGCAAGCAGGGTAGGGGCAGAGAAAGAATCCCAAGCAGGCTCTGCATTGTCCACAGAGGGCCTGATGTGAAGCTTGATCCCACAAACTGTGAGATCATGACCTCAGCCAAAACCAAGAGCCAGATGCTTAACTAAATGATCCACCCATGTGCCCAAAGCCTAGAGTTTTAAAGGTCAGTGTGCTTGGCTTTGAAGTGCTCAGAGGACATTGAGGCTGCTTTTGGAGAAAATGTAAGGCAAACATCCCACAGACTTAGAGCATGGAAATAGTAATCTGAGGAATGCCTGGGGCACAGAGTGGGACATTAGTTGCTGATCTTAGAGCATGTCCCAGAGAGGCAGAGTTCAATGGAGAGACTTCTCTGTGAACAAAGGGACTGGCCGGTGACATTTTCCTCCCCTGCTCCTTAGTCTAAGCACAGAGACACCTGAAGGAACCAACACAACTTGAAACTACCTAACTTGCTTACATCAAGAACCACCCCACCATGCTCTGATAGAACTTTCTTTCTCAATCATGTTTGTCTCAGTCCCAGCACAGCGAGCCCCTTCCCTAAAACAAAATAAAACAAAACAAACAAACAAACAAAAAACTAGCCCAAACCCCTGCCACTGTATCTCCTGACCTGGAAGTTTTGTGAGGCCTCGGTTCCTGTGGCAGTGGTGACAGGTCTAATTTAATAATCAGAACACACATAGTTAAAACATGCCACATTCAGACCAGGCACCAAACATAGCCCACAACAAGCAAAGAAAGCCTCTGCAGATAACTGGCCAGAAGGATAAGGTGGCCAGGACACAATAGCACAGTGCACACAGCATTGGGAGACACTGCTGGAACTCTAGGCCCTAAGGAAGAGGGGACACCACTACACTGCAGGACACTGCAGGACCTCTTCTTCATAAAGCCATTACCCTCCAGAACAGGAGATGTAACTGAGTTTTCTAACACAGAGAAACAAGCACAGAGACTTAGACAAATGAGAAGACAGAGGAATTTGTCCCAAATGAAGTAACATGACTGATGGATATTTAAAGCAATGATCATAGGGATACTCACTGCACTTGAGAAAAGAGTGGAAGGCATGAGTGAGACCCTTAACACAGAAATAAGGAATAACATAGCAGAGATAAAAGGCACAATAAATTAAGTGAGAAACACAATAGATAGAGTGAACAATTGGATGGAAGACATCGAGGAATAAACTAGTGATTTAGAAGAGCAATGGAAAGTAATTAAATTGAACAAAAGGGAGAAAAAGGTATTATGCAAAACAAGAATAGACTTAGATAACTCAGTGACTCAGTAAAATCTAACAGCATTAGTATTATAGGAGTCCCAGAAGAGAGAAAAAGGGGGGCAAATAATTTATTTGAAGAAATAATAACTGAAAACTTCCCTAATCTGAGGAAGGAAATGCACAGATAATCACTAACAAAGGCAACAAAATCAGATACACACCAAAAAATATTGTAACTAAAATGACAAGATATAGTGATAAAGAAAAAATATTTTAAAAGGCAAGACAAAAGAAGACAGTTACATAATAAGGAAACTCCATAAAGCTATCAGTGGCTTTTTCAGCAGAAACTTTTCAAGCCAGAAAGGAGTGGCATGATATATTCAAAGTGTTGAATGGGAAAAACCTGCAGCCAACAATACTCTATCCAGTAAAGCTATCATTCAGAATAGAAGGAGACATAGTCTCCCAGACAAACAAAACTGAAGGAGTTTACAACCACTAAACCAATCCTGCCAGAAATATTAAAGGGGAATTTTTGAATGGGAAGAAAAGAACAAAAACTGACAGTATGAAGATAGGAAACACAAAAGCAGTAAAAACGAATATTTCTGTAAAATACCAGTCAAAGAAATCACAAAATAAAAGGATGTAAAATATGACACCACATAACCAAAATGTGGGGAGGAGAGAAGTAAAGAATGGGTTCAAAGTGAAATGATCATCAACTGAATATAGATTGTTATATGCAGAAGAAGTGGGATACAAACCTAATTGCATCCACAAGTCAAAAACCATTAATAAATATTCAAAGAATAAAGAGAAAGAAATCTAAATATATCACTAAAGAAAACCGGCAAAACAAGAAAGGAAAGGACAAGAATAAGAGAAAATATTAAGAAACAACCGCAAAACAAGTAATAAAATGACAATAAATATATATTTATCAAAAATCACTTTGAATGCAAATGGACTAAGTACTCCAATAAAAGACAGAGAGTGGCAGAATGGATGAAATAAAAAGACCCATCTATATGCTGCCTACAAGAGATTCATTTCAGACCTAAAGACATCTGCAGATTGAAAGTGGAAGGATAAAGAAACGTGTATCATCCAAGTGGATATCAAAAGAAATCCAGAGTAGCAATACTTATAATGCGCAAAATAGACCTTAAAACAAAGACTGTAATGAGACAAAAGACTCAATATAATAATAAAAGGGACAATCAAAAAAGACGATATGACAATTATAAATATTTCTGCACCAAACCTACATAATACACCCAAATACATAAAACTGTTAATAATAAACATAAAGGAACCAATTGATCATAATACAAAAATAGTAGGGGACTTTACCATCCCATTTACAACAATGGACAGATCATCTAAACAGAAAATCAAGAAGGAAACAATGTTTTGAAGGACACACTGGACTAGGCAGATTTAACAGATATATTCAGAACATTCCATCCTAATACAGCAGAATGCATAGTGTTTTCAAGTTCACATGGAATGTTCTCCAGAACAGATCAACAAATCCTAGAAGATCAAAATAATGCCATGCATCTTTTCTGACCACAATCCTATGAGACTAGAAGTCAACCACAAGAAAAAAATCTGGAAAGACCACAAATACATGGAAGTAAAATAACATGATACTAAACAAGGAATGACTCAACCAGGAAATAAAAGAAGAAATAAAAAAATTACATGAAAAAAATGAAAATGAAAACACAATGATTCAAAACCTTTGGGTGCAGCAAAACTGTTTCTAAGAGGGAAGTTTATAGCAATATAGGCCTACCTCAAGAAGCAAGAAACATCTCAAATAAACAACCTAATCTTACACCTAAAGGAGCTACATAAAGAACAACAAACAAAACTTAAAACCAACTGAAGGAAGGAAGTAATAAAGATTAGAAGAGAAATAAATGATACAGAAACAAACAAACAAAAAATAGAGCAGACCAATGAAACCAGGAGCTGGTTCTTTGAAAAACATAAAACAAAATTGAACATTAGTCCAGACTTAACAAGAAAAAAAGAGAAAAGACTCAAGTAAAATCATACATGAAAGTAAAAATAACAAACTCTTCAGAAACACAAACAATATAATAAGAGAATATTATGAAAACTCTGCCAACAAATTGGACAACCTAGAAGAATAGATAAATTCCTAGAAATATATAACCTCCCAAATTGAACCAGGAAGAAATAGAAAATGTGAACAGACCATTTCCCAGCAAAGAAATTGAATCAGTAATCAAAAAATTCCCAACAAAAAAAAGTCCAGGACCACATGGCTTCACGGGTAAATTCTGCCAAATATTTAAAGAAGAGTTAATACTCACTTTTCTCAAACTCTTCTAAAAAATAGAAGAAGAAAGAAAACTTCCAAATTCATTCTATAATACTATCACTACCCAGATATAAAAACCAGATAAAGACACCACAAAAAAAAAAAAAAAAAGGAAAACTATAGGCCAACATTGCTGATGAACATAGAGGAAAAATTTTTAATAAAATATTAGCAAACCAAATTTAACAGTACATTAAAAAAAGATTCACATGATCAAGTGGGGTTTATTCCTAGGATGGAAGGGTGATTCAGTATTCATA
>NW_027527935.1:269067-304913 GCF_008692635.1 Crocuta crocuta
AAAAAAAAAAAAAAAGGTAACTACAGGCCAATAACTCTGATGAACTCTGATGCAAATATCCTTAATAAAATACTAGCAGACTGAATCCAACAATACATTAAAAAAAATCATTCACCATGATCAAACGGGATTTATCCCTGGGTTGCAAGCATGGTTCAATACTTGCAAACAATCAATGTGATAGATCACATCAATAAAAGAAAAATAAGAACCATATGATTATTTCAATAAATGCAGAAAAGGCATTCGACAAAGTACAATATCCGTTCATGATAAGGGCCTTCAACAAAATGGGTGTAGAGGGGACATATCTCAACATAATAAAGGCCTTACATGAAAAATTCACAACTAACATTATCCTGAGAGGGGAAAAAACTTAGAGATTTTCCCTTACAGTCAGAAAGAAGACAAGGATGGTCCACTCACCACTTTTATTCAACATAGTACTGAAAGACTTAGCCATAGCAATCAAGCAAAACCAAAGAAATAAAAGGCATCCAAATTGGTAAGGAAGAAGTAACACTTTAACTATTTTCAGAGGACATGATACTCTATGGAGAAAATCTGAAAGACTCCACCAAAAACTCCTAGAACTGATAAACAAATTTCAATAGTCCCAGGATACAAAATCAATGTGCAGAAATCCATCGCATTTCTATACACGAATAATGAAGCAGTAGAAAGAGGAATCAAGACAACAATCCCATGTTACAATGTACCAAAAATAGGAAGATGCCTACAAATAAACCTAATTAAAGAGATGAAAGACTTGTACTTTGCAAACTATATGAAAGAAATTGAAGACTGACACAAAGAAATGAAAAGACATTCCATGCTTATGAATTGGAAGAAAAAATATTGTTAAAATGTCTACAATATCCAAAGCAATTTGCACATCTAATGCAATCCTTATCAAAATAGCAACAGCATTTTTCAAAGAATAAGACCAAACGTCCCTAAAATTTGTATAGAATCACAAAAGACCCCAAATAACCAAAGCAATCTTGAAAAAGAAAACAATGGGGTGCCTGGGTGGCTTAGTTGGTTAAGCGTCCGACTTTCACTTAGGTCATGATCTCGCGGTTCGTGGGTTCGAGCCCCGCATCAGGCTCTGTGCTGACTGCCAGCTCAGAGCCTGGATCCTGTTTCAGAGTCTGTGACTCCCTCTCTCTCTGACCCCTCCCTGTTCATGCTGTCTCTCTCTCTCTCTCCTAGAAATAAATAAAACATTAAAAAATTAAAAAAAAAAAGAAAAAGAAAAAGCTGGAGGCATCACAATTCTGGATTCAAGTTATATTATGAAGCTGTAATAATCAAAAAAGTATGGTATCGGTACAAAATTAGACATATAGATCAGTGGAACAGAATAGAATATCCAGAAATAAACTCACAATTATATGGTCAGTTAATCTCTGAAAAGCAGAAAAGGTTATCAAATGGGAAAAAGACAGCCTCTTCAACAAATGGTGTTGGGAAAACAGCACCATGCAAAAGAATAAAACTGGACTACTTTCCCAGGAAGAACATAGGCAGTAATTTCTCTGACACTTGCTGTAGCATTTTTTTTCTAGATAGGTCCTCTGAGATAAGAGAAACAAAAGCAAGCAAGCAAACAAACAAACAAAAACAAACTATTTAAAAACTATTAGGACCTAATCAAAATAAAAACATTCTCCACAGCAAAGGAAACAAATAGACAAAAATAAAAGGCAAGTTAAGGAAAAGGAGGAGATATTTGTAAATGACATATCTGATAAAAGGTTAGTAAGTAAAATATATAAAGAAATTTATAAAACTCAACACTCAAAAACCAAATAATCCAATTAAAAATGGCCGTTTCTCTTAAGAAGACGTCCTGGGGGTGCCTGGGTGGCTCAATCGTTAAGCGTTCGACTTTGGCTCAGGTCAAGATCTCGTGGTTTGTGGATTCGAGCCCCGCGTCGGCTCTGTGTTGACAGCTAGCTCAGAGTCTGGATCCTGTTTCAGATTTTGTGTCTCCCTCTCTCTCTGACCCTCCCTTGCTCAGGCTGTCTCTCTCTCTCTCAGAATTAAGTAAAAAATTAAAAAAAAAAAAAAAAAGAAGACGTCCTGATGGCCAACAGACACACGAACTGATGCTCAATATCACTTATTATCCAGAAAATGCAAATCAAAACTACAAAAATAAATCACCTCACACTTGTCAGAATGGCTAAAGTCAAAAGCACAAGACACAACAGGTGCTGATGAGGATGTGGAGAAAAAAGAACTCTCATACGTTGTTGGTAAGAATGTAATCTGGTGCAGCCACTATGGAAAACAGTATAGAAGTTCCTCAAAAAGTTAAAAAGTAGAATTACCCAGTGATCCAGCAATCACACAACTGGATATTTACCCAAAGAATACAAAACCACTAATTCAAAGGAATACATGTACTCTTATGCTTATAGCAGCATTATTTACAATAACCAAATTATAGAAGCAGTCCAGTGTCCATAGAGAGATGAATGGATAAAAGGAGAGATGGTATATATATATCCATCCTATATATATATAGGAATATTATTCAACCTTAAAAAAGAAGGAAACCTTGTCATTTGCAACAACATGGATGGAACTAGAGAGTATAAAGCTAAGTGAAATAAGTTAGAGAAAAAATACCATATGACTTTACTCATATGTGGAATTTAAGAAACAAAATAAATGAGCAAAGGGGAAAAAAAAGAGAGAGAGAGAGAGAGAGAGAGGCAAACCAAGAAACTGTCTTAACTATAGAGAACAAACTGATAGTTTCTAGAGGAGAGGTTGGTGGAGGGATGGGTGAAATAGGTGATAGAGATTAGAGTGCACTTTTCATGATAAGCACCAGGTAATTAAAATGAAAAGTTAAAAAACAAAAATTTAAAGAAATATATGCCTTTTGGTGGGTAATTTGAAATCAGGAGGGGTGTGCCCCCTGTGGCTATCAGAAAGTTTAGTTTTGTGAAAGTCACACCACAGGGTTGAAGCACAAGCTACTCTTTGAAAGGATAACATATGAGCTCTTGCTTTAAGAAGCTGTGACTTATCCCAAGCACACAATTTTCATCTTTTATGGCAGCCAGTCAACAACTTGCTTTGAGCATCTGATCTGTGCCTGTCACTGCCTTCAGGTGAGGCAGAAGAGGGTATAAAGGGAGATTCTTGCTTCAGGCCAGAAAATGTGCCCCAGAGGCATTTCTGACCAGACTTTGGAAACTGGTGACATCACTGTGGAGAAGATGATGCGTGAAGACATGAGAAAAGAATTGACAAAGTGAGGGTAAAGGTGAGACATTGGATTGTGGGGTGGTTTTTTTTTTTAAAATGTTTTTAATTTATTTTGAGAGTAAGAGAGCCTGCAAGTGAGTGGAAGAAGGCAGTGAGAGTAGGAGAGAGAGAATCCTAAGCAGGCTCTGCACTGTCAGTGTAGAGACCTTTCTGGGACTCAAATTCACAAACCGTGAGATCATGATCTGAGCTGAAATCAAAGAGTCAGACACTTACCTGACCAAGTCATCCAGGCATCCCAGATTGTGGGGTGTTGAGGGCTGTGGCCAGAACATCATGCAAAGAAACATGCTAAGATGACAACAGCCAGACCTGGTCCAATGGCTATCAGCTGCTGTGCCCAGGAATTGTGTTTCTCATCATAGGAAATTTTAGCATAGGAATAACATAATCAGTTTTGCACTTGAACTGTGGAAACCTTGTGGGAAATGGTCTGGATGGCAGAATGATTAAAGGTATACAGATAGCTATTGATCCGATACAAAATCCAGGAACGCCTGATCCCAGAGAAGAGCTCCTGACAGCAAAAGGAGGAATGGATTAGAGAAATCATGACTTCAATGACCAGGAAGACATGGGGTCAGGTATGAGGGCTGGCATTGTGTGTGTACAGGGCAGTCTCCTCCTTCCAAAGATCAGACACATCATAAGCAATGAGAGCTTGACAAGTGTTATAACATGGAAGAGATGGGTGTTGCTGGGGAGTGTAGCCAGGATTTCCTGTGACCTGGGGGGGAAGAGAAGGTATTCCAAATGAGTAGCATTTAGGCTAAGAATAAAAAATGAGCATGTGTCCATCTGGTGAAAAGGTATAGAAGCAGATGTAGAGGAGAGGGCTACGGCCAGTGGCATCAGCGTGCACAAGGTCCAATTTGGTGGACTTTGCTGGGGAGAAGGGGAAGGGGCTGATGAAGACTAGCTGAACAGGGAGCCATGACTTGGCAGTCATGATTGCCAAGGATTTCTCATTCAAAAGACTACGGGCAGTCATGGGAAAAGTTTAAACAGGATGACAGTGATTTTCAGTGTCAAACATGTAATCTTTCTATCACCTAGAAAAACAATAGGTGGGGAGTCAAGCATGGATACAAAAAGACTCATCAGGAGGTTGGTGTGGAGGGGAGATGATGGTGATTTGAACTTGGTCATTTTGGGTTTCAAGAGAAATTCAAGAGCTCTTCAAGAAGTAGGAATGGTAGGGGACTGGATGTTGGGAAAGGAGGGACAGGTTGAGGGAAATGCCCTCTTGGCTTCCTGCAGACATGGAATCATCCCCCATGGCAGAGAGCCAGGGGCCTGAGCAGACTTGCATATATGCATATGTAGATATATCAATGGGGTTTGAATGTTCAACCCTTAGAGAAGAATTGGACAATAGTCAGTTGGTTATGTAACTCTGAACATAAAAGAAGGGTAGGCATGGGACTCATTCACAAACAGAAGTATGTAGAAAGGAAATACAGAATAAACTAATCATGGGAGATAGTACAAATAGAAGAAACCAGAAGCCATAAATTTAATGAACTCCAGTATTTAAAAAGTGGGCAGAGGAAAATGAGCCCTTAACAGGGTGATGCACTGGCAGTGGTTTAACACTAATTCTATGGGAACAGAAAATAAAAGGCCCGAGTTGTGGCACTTGCCTGATGTCACTGATGTGACAAGTGGCTAGCACAATGCCTGAAGATGGAACAGTTAAATCTGAGTATGCCTCAACACATGCCTAACCTCTTGGAACAGCGGATTGGGCTACGGGGAGAGAAACCAGGAGAATATTCTAGCTGGAGGCAAGAGACAAGGTCTTAGCATATTGAAAGATCAAATGGCACAGAGAAGTCACAGAAACAGTAAAGTAAAATTTGGCTTTTGCAGCTCAGAATGCCATTGATTTGTTAGAGCAACTTCTGTGGAATACCAACGGCTGAAGTTGACTGTAGGCGGTTAAGAACTGATAAACACAGAGAACAAACTGAGGGTTGCTGGAGGGCTGTTGGGTAGGGAAATGGGCTAACTGGGGGTGGGCATTAAGGAGAACACTTATTGGGATGAGCACTGGGTATTGTAAGTGATGAATCACTAAATTCTACTCCTGAGACCAAAATTACACTGTATGTTAACTAACCTTGATTTAAAAAAAAAAAGAAAAGAAAAGAAATAAATAAATAAATGATAAATGTTTTAAAAAAATGAACTTACTAAAGAGGAAAGAAACCACTGAATGCCGTTCTCTTAGGATTACACAGGAAGTCAGACATCCTGTCTTGCTTTTAAAACTCCTGATTTAAATAAAAGCCATAGAAGTAATAAGCTAACAATATGAAAAGCCACACTGAGAGAAAGCCTTCCTCTTCTGTTTTTAGAATGTTCGCAATTTTTAGAAGCTTGTCACCTCTCTTCATGTGATGCATGCCAAGGTAAGTAGAAAAATCAAAGTCCTCTAGTTCAGGAGCCACAGCGTTTAAAGTCAGCGACTCCACTGACACATTGTGACCTCAGACAGCTCCCTCACTTCCTCTGTATAAGCAAGGAGGACACACCTAAAGAGGACACACCTGCTCTTTTGGAGCAGCCCTCTGCTGGGTAAAGGTTGCTTTCATGGGCAATGTATGGTCAACAAGTCCACTCTGCTTGATCTGGGGACAGAGAGAACCAGAACAGGAGAGTGAGGGAGTTCCCCTATCACACAAATAGCAAAAGGCAGTGCTGAGGCTTCATTCTACTATTTTTGTGAACAGTGCTTGCACTTCATTGCTCTCAAAACAGTCCAAATAAAATGAGACAAAGAAAGGAACATACTCATCATAAGATACAATGTTCAATTTATTTGTATTCCTTTGTCAATCTTACACAAGTCTGTGAAGTTAGGCTAGTATTACCCCAATTTTAAGAGTGAATAACTTGCTGTTTAAAAAGAGAGAAAATGCTGGGGTGCTGGTGGCTCAGTTGGTTAAGTGTCCGACCAACTCAGGTCATGATATTGCGGTACGAGAGTTCAAGCCCCGCATCATCTGGAGCCTGCTTCAGATTCTGTGTCTCCCTCTCTCTCAGCCTCTCTCCTAATGGTGCTCTCTCTCTCTCAAAAAATAAATAAATATAAAAATATTTTTAAAAGACAGAAAATGGCAACATATTCAATGTGGCATTGTGGGTTAGGATAGGCTTATACTACACATTCTTTGATGAGTCATGTCTCACCATCTGGTGGCTGTGATTTCATTCCCTAGGACCCCCCATCTCACTTACCATTTCGTCTCCCAGGCCAGGGAGCAGAAATAAGCAGTCAAAGAAATAATGAGCCTAGTCACCATCCTATATTCTCAGAAGCATGCCTGCAATGATAGGTAAGTCTAGAAAGTACAAGAAAAGCAGAGTAAGAAAAAGATGCTAGGGGGGACTGGGTGGCTCAGCTGGTTAAAACTTTTGATTTCAGCTCAGGTCATGTTCTCACAGTTTGTGAAATTGAGTCCCACATGGGGATTTGCACTGACAGTGTGGAGCCTGCTTGGGATTTTCTCTCTCCTTCATTCTCTGTCTGCCCCTCCTCAGTTCTTTCTCTCTCTCTCTCTCTGAAAATAAATAAACTTTTTAAAAAGGATGCTAAAAGGAAAGAGGGTGGAAGGAAGACAAGGCAGGGAGACCACCACCTGCAGACAGCAGGAGCAAAGCAGGTTAGACAGGACTCAGAAGAAGAGAACTCCTCAAGTCTGGATGTAACAATGCATCCCCTGGGACCCCTACCTATGGTCTGCCAATCTGCAGCCTTGGGCATGTGTGCCCCTCAGCAGAGGGTGGGAAACTTGGATACCTTGCCTGTGAATCAGGGCTGGGAGGTAGAGCGTCACTTCTTGATTGGGGTGGATGGAAGTAGTTGATTTTTCCACCAGTGTCCACATCAAAGAAATAAACATTGTTATTTTCTGGGAGGCAATATACAGAGATGAGCTTTGATTTTACCAGCAGCAAGGTAATTTTCCTCCATTATTATTTTTCTTCCACTCAGATTATTTTCACATCTAAGGGTTGATGCTAATTATTAAAGTCATTTAATTTGACCACAGTTGAACTATTTTCAAATTATAAATATTCACAGGGTGTCACTTATTTTCAACTGATAGGAAAGTTGTTTCAGAAAGCTTTGTGGATATATAGCTGTGTAGTAGGTCTTCAACAGCAAACACAGAAAAACCATAGCAACGATCAGCATGCAGTAGAACATGAGATTACTAAAAAGCTCCATCAGTCAGTGAAAAGGTCCAGTTTGGGGCTCAGTGCTCTGACTGCACTGTTGTACAGAAGGTGGGAGGAAACAATCAATGCCCTCTGAAGCTTTGTCAGGTTTGGGAGTGTATTATTTATTGACTGCTGTTTAACAAATTAACACAAATGAAGCAACTTAAAACACCACCCATTCATGATCTCAAAGTTCTATAAGGCATAAGTTAAAGCGGGCTCATCTGGGTTCTCTGGTCTGGGTCTTCCAAATCTAAATCAAAGTGTTGTCTGGATGGGACTCTGATCTGGAGATGGGAGAATCTAGTTTGAAGCTCATCCAAGTGAATGGCAGAATTTATTTTCTTGTGGTTGTAGTACTGAGGTTCCTGTTTCCTTGTGGGCTGCCAGTCAGGGGTTGCTCTCAACTTTTAGAAGCCACTTGCATTCTTTGGCAAGTGCAATACCACCTTCCCCCGTAAGTTTTCAAGTCAACAATAGCATGTCAAATTCTTCTTAATCTTACAGGCTGACTTACTTTTCTGCTGCCAGCTTGAGAAAACTATACCTGTCAAGGGCTCGCCTGGTTGGTCCAAGCTGACTATATAACATTCATATCATATTTTAAGTTCAACTGACTTGGAATGTTGATTACAACTAGAAAGTCTCTTTATAGTAGCCCCTATATTGGCATCTGATTGAATAACCAGAGGAGATGATTTTGGGGTCATTTTCAAAATTGTATTTATCAAAGACAACCACCGGAGACAATGATGAACACAAGGGGTTATAAACCAAGAATGTAAATACACACACACACACACACACACACACACACACACACACACACACACACAGTTAGCCAAAGAAGCCTGTGCGGGGGAGAAGGCTGTGGTGGGAAGAACTGGAAGACTTTGGGATACAGGTAAGGAAAGGTGCGTGCAGGTGTATCCTATGAAAGAAGAGCAAGCAGGCACTGCAAGCCAAGTGATCAGTGTGTGCAGCCCCAAGTAAAGGTAATTAAAAGAAAAGGTGACAAGGCAACTATTAATAGGAGTAGTTAGTGATGCTCCCAATACTACCTGTCATTTAAAAGATACACATGAACCTGCTCCTCCACACTAAGCCTCTAATTAACAAAGTGAGGCAGAGAGCTCCAAGGTCTCCCCTTCATGGGGGAATTTTGTAATGTTGTAATGTGAAAATGCATCATACTTATATGAATTTCTTAGGGCTGTGATAACAAAGTACTAGAAACTCAGTGACTCAAACCACCTAGAAATTTATAATCTGGAGCCCTGAAATCTGAAATCAAGGGTTGGTTCCTTTTGGGGGCTGTGATTGGGAATCTCTGTGAGAGAAAGATGTACATACTGACTTAGATACCAGACAGGATACGAATGCCAAAACAAAAAGGTAAAAATATAAAACCCTTCAAGGATGGAAAAACAATGAAGCAAGGATTTGGAGACAAGGAGAGGGCCTCATGAAGGGGCTGGTATTAAGGTGATGGCCTTGTATACCTGAGAAAGATAGACAGGGAGAAGGCATCACTATCCCTTTGAGATTCATCCAGTGAAAGGAGCCTCTTTCTGAGTCAACATGAAAAGTTAGGCTGGTTTCTGGCTTGACTTTACAATCCCAGGTACTGATACCTCTTTCTAGTTGACATTCATCAGGATTTCAATCTGCAGCTGAAGCCTGCAGCTGGCAGGACCCCTTCAGCTTCCGCCGTGCTGGGGGAAATGGAATTTGAAGGTAATACAAGAATATAGAAGAATTGTACCTCTTCCCTTCCCTTCTCTTCTCTTCCCTTCTCTTTTTTCTTTTTCTTCTCTTCTCTACTCTCTTCTTTCTTTCCTTCCTTTCCCTTCCTTTCTTTTCCCCTTTCTTCCCTTCTCTTTTCTATTCTTTTTCTTTCTTGCCCCTTATCTTTCTTCTCTTCGTTTCTTTTCCCCTTTCATTTTTGATGATTAGCCTCTTCTGTTTCATTTCAGAATGATTATGATTTTGAATAAAAATTTTTTCCCAGTCATAAGAAGACCATAAAGAGAGTACCAGCCTGGGCCAGCTACCATTGAGGCCAGACCAGGAAGGGGAGCTCACAGAGAGGATCTGCCCTCTCAGTGGGCCAGCTGGCCACAAAGGGCAGTTCTATCTGCCCAAAGACCTACAAATGATGGAGGTTGGCTCTTCCAGAGGTTTTCTTGAGAGGTTTCCATGTCTGGGGATCTGATTAGCTGTAATTCCTATGGCAAGCATATTATTAGGTTCCGCGGGGAGGCCACGTTTCTTGATATCTGCCTTCACCCATCCCAGCCATCCCTGGAGTGGCTCCTGCTCTCCACTCTGGTCCATGGGAAACACCAACATCCTGACACTGACAGACTGAGAGAGAGGTTGGGCCAAGCCACTCACTTTCCTGCTCCTGCCACAAGGGACATCAGCTGCCATCCCAGCCTTTAACCCAGGGACCATCAGACCCAGTTGGAGACGTCTCCCCAGCTCCAAACTTAGAGAGGCGTCTTAGAAGGCCTCTCCCCAGCTCTGTGAGTGAAAGCAGGGAGCTACACACACACAATTCTGGGTTTATGCGAGGGGTGGGGACCCACTGTACCACAGCTGTGCTTACCCCAGGCAGATCACCTCTCTAGGTCTCTCTGTTCCTGTTCTCTCTCTCTCTCTTCTCCATATTCTCAACAGGATGAGAGTGTGAAGCCTGTAAGATTTTTCTTTTGTAGATTCTGTATGAGATTGTCTGACACACATCACTTTACCATCACACTTCAACTGTATCTCAATGCTTATAGGAAACTTGTATTTTAGCATACTGTTCTAAGTATTTTCATGTAGTAGACTCAGCTAAGAGGCCTGAGCAGAGAGAAGGTGGGAGCTGGGTCACATGGGGAGAACTCGAGGCTGCAGTTTGGGATGCAGTGAAGATAGAGTCTAAGAGGGTATAACAAACTAGGGCCCAGCATGGACAGAACATGCTGCACAGTGGTGGGTAAGCCTGGATGAATACAGAAATGAGGGAAGCAGGATGCCAGATCGCACCTGTATGATCAAAATTAAAAGGAGGTTGTAACTCTTATTAGGGAAAGAGACAAAGCCCATTCATGGCAATGATGGAGGAACAGGGCTGTGTTTCAGGCTATGGCTGAAAACCATACTACTCATACACCAGAGTCCAACCCTTCCTAACTCCTGCCTGTGCTGGTGTTGGCTTCAGGCAGCAGTCCTCCATCCTAGCTGAGCATTGGAATCCCCTGGGTGGCTATTAGCATGCTAACAATATCCTTTCCCCATACCTCCAGATTCTTTATTGGTCTGGATGTGGTTTTGGTTTTGGTTTTGTCTTTAAAGCTCCCATTGTGATGATGTGAGCATGCCAGAGGTGAAAGATCAGATTAGGGGACCCTGGGTGGGGAACCAGTGGCTAGGTGAGAGGACTGTGTAAGGCAGAGGCTGGCAGGAGGCTGGAAAAGTGGGCTTGGGTTCCTTTATTTAAAGCATTTAGGGCCAGACTGTAATTTACATGAAGCACAAGGATCCTGCTGACAAATTTGGGGTAGGAAAATTATATGACTGGAGCTGTGTTTTAGGAAGACAAGTTTGGCTGTTTTGTGTAAGATGGGTTGGCTAGAATTCAGAGACCAGTGAGGAAGCTATTGCAGAAGGAGATGTGTAATGAAGACATCAAAAGCAAGATAAGGGCCAGGGGGAAATTCCAGGTCCTAAAAATATTTCAGCTCTGAAGGGCAGGTGTTGCAGCCTGAGCCACCCAGTGTGAGGAGGCAGCCAGCTTGTAATTAGCCTGCACAGGTTTCATTGTCGCCTGAGATCAGGGTGGCTGCTGGTTAATTAGTCCTTCCTGGAGGACAAAAACAGCTGGTATTTTCCTTTCTGATTCCAGTAATGACGTCCTATTTTAACATAATAAAAGGATTCACTAGCAAGGGAGGGGAGCTGATGAGATGAAAGGCCTAGGTGACTAGGGGCCCCTCTAGTTGCTTAGAAGCTGCTCAGAGATTCCAAGGAACATTGCAGGTCTCATCAAAGGAACAGCCAGCATTCTGCTGCAGTGTCTGAATGTCAGGCTTGTTCTAAATTTACATAGTTGGATGATTGAAGCTCACAGGAAGCTCAGAATTGTCTGTATTATCTTTGATCTTTAGAATTCTAAATCTTGCTGTTTATGGTTAAGAAGCAGAGACACACACATGCTCAGCAGCAACACTGACCCATCAGTCACCCTTAGCCCTCTCCACCCCTTTACATGAGACGAAGGGAGGAGTCATCTCCCATTTCAGGTAAGATTCTAGTAAAATTTCCTCCCCTGGAGAGTACGCTTTTGATATGAATACTCCACCCTGGGTATACATCCCAGATTACTTTTCTTCCCCCTATGCTAGAGCATTGAAAGAATCTTCCTTGATTCTTCACAACAAGAACCTGATTAAATTCTTGGAGTAAAACACACAATTACATGGTGGCTTCCCTAAGCCTGAAACCTCCAAACTTTCCCTCTCATAGGGTATTTCATACCTAGTATAATATTTCATTTTATGTATCAATTTGGTTAGGCTATGGTGGCCACTTGTTTTGTAAAACACTCATCTAGATATTGCTGTAAAGGTATTTTTATATGATATAACATTTAAATTGACAAACTTCCAGTAACACAAATTCCCTTCCATGGTGTGGGTGGGTCTCATCCAATCAGTTGAAAACCTTAAGAGAAAAAGACTGACCTACCCTGAGCAAGAAAGAATTTTGCCTCCAGGGCTCTTGGGTGGTTCAGTTAGGTAAGCAGCCAATTCTCAGTTTTGGCTCAGGTCATCATCTCAGAATTTGTAAGATCGAGCTATGCTTTGTGCTAACAGCATGGACCCTGCTTACAATTTTCTCTCTTCCCCTCTTTCTGCCCCTCCCACACTTGCTATCTCTATCTCTCACAAAATAAATAAGCTGAAAAATATGTGAAGGAATTCTGCCTCTAGACAGTCTGTGAACTTGGGCTGCAACACCACCTCTTCCCTTGACCTCCATCCAGCCTATGGCCTGGCCATACAGAGTTTGGACTTAACAACCCCCACAATTGTGTGAATTGATTCTTTGAAATCTCTCCTTCTCCCTCCCTCTCCACGCATATGTATGCAGATGTATATGTACATATATACTTTCTATTGGTTCTGTTTCTCTTTTCTCTGGAGAATCCTGACCAATGCACTCAGTATCCAGTAATTGATCAAAATTACCCTTTGAATAAAGAAACTTTTGTGCATTGTTGGTGGGAATGCAAATTAGTGAAGTTACTGTGGAAGATAATATGGCATAGTTCCTCAAAAAGTTAAAAAAAACTTTTTTTTTTAATTATTTTTTTATGACTGGAAACTTATGTTGCAGTAATTACACTACTGCTATTTACCCAAAGAATATACTAATTTGAAGAAATACATGCACCTCTGGGGCACCTAGGTGGCTCAGTCAGTTAAGCTCTGTGCTGACAGCCAGCTCAGAGCCTGGAGCCTGCTTCAGACTCTGTATCTACCTCTCTCTCTCACCCACCCCGGCTCACGCTGTCTTTCTCTCTCAGAAATAAATAAATTTTTTTTTTAAAAATTAAAGAAATACATGCACCTCTATGTTTATTGATCATTATTAACAATAGCCTAACTATGGAAGCAGCCTGAGTCCAATATATATATATTAAAGTATACTTTAATATATATGGGAAAGTGTATATATATATATACATACACACACACACATATATATACACCTTATATACATATATACTTTACATTATATATGTGTATATATATACTTTACATTATACACACACACACACACACACACATATATATTACTCAACCATCAAAAAGAATGAAATTTTGCCATTTGCCACAATATGGATGGAGCTAGAGGGTATTATGCTAAGTGAAATAACTCAGTCTGAGAAAGACAAATACCATATTATTTCACTCATTATGTGGAATTTAAGAAACAAAACAGTGAATAAAGGTAAAAATAAAAAAGAGAGAGAGAGAGACAGAGACAGAGACAAAGAGGCAAACCAAGAAATAGACTTTTAACTACAGAGAACAAACTGATGGTCACCAGAGGAGGGGAATGAAGGGCTGGGTGAAAGAGGTGAAGGGATTTAAGAGTACACTTACTGTGATGAGTACTAAGCAATGTTTAGATATGTTGAATCACTATATTGTACACTGGAAACTATGATAACACTGTAGGTTAACTACATTGGAATTAATACAATACAATACAATACAGTACAATACAATAACCAACCAACCAAACAAGCAAACAAAACAAAATTACCCTTTGAATGTTCCTACCAGTTTATGGCTCCAATGGCTTCTGTTCCAGGTAAGCATGTCTCAGCTGTGTTCATCTGTATTCTTCTGTCTCTCCACATCTCAGGATGGTGGTTTGCACTGTGACTGCCATTCTCTGGTGGTTCCAAGAAAAGTCAGTGATTTTCAAGTTATTCAGCTTTTTTTCTTGTAATAAAGATAGAAGTGACACCTTCCAAGCTCATTACATGTTGGACCCCTGAAACTGAAATCTTCCAAAAACTTAAACTATTTTAAAAAGATAGTTTTCACTAATTGTGCTTGTTTCACTGGAAAGCAGTTCTGCAGAGCTCCTCACCCTGCCATTCCAGAAGTGGAATTCAGTAGATCTATTCTTAACGACATTCATGGCTAATATTTGTTGAGTGCTAAAGCCGGAAACTCCTCAGACTTTTTACATGCATTATCTCATTTAATCCCTGTGAAGATTTCTTATGCAAATACCATATGAGGAAGGTGTTACTATTATGTGCAACTTTTAAATGAGGAAAGAGACTCAGAGACATTAAGGTCTGCCAAACTCAAAACCAGAATTCTGTAGGAAAATGGCAAAGACCAGATTAGAGAAAAAGGAAAGGCCTTAGGCTCTAAAGCAGTAGACATATAATGAATATTCAGTGGAAATATAATTATCATAAATATAATGCAAGCCATGGTGTAATTAAAAATTTCACAATACCACATTAAAGATAAAAATAAACAAGTAAATAAAACAATAAATAATTAAACAGGTAAATTAATTTTAATAATATTTTAATATAATATATTAAAAATATTATCAGTTCAATATACATTCAATATAAATTATTAGTGGGATACTTTACTTCCTTTCTTTGTCCTAAGTCATTGAAATCTGGTGTGTAGTTTGCACTTATTGTGCATCTTTGTTTAGACTAGCCACCTCTGAAGTATTAAGTAGCAATCTTAGACTAAATAGCTGATATTTTTATATTTAAGGTTACCGTGCACAGAGGAAAGGTCTTTTACAGACTTTAGGAAGATCATCAAGGAGACAGTATGGGAGGTGGATGGGGGAGGACCAAGATAGGAGGCTCAAAGATTAGAAGGGGGTATTGAAGTTTACCAGGAAAGAAATTACAAAACAAAAAGTAGAGAAGAGAGAACAGAAAAAAGATATAAAAGAAAAATATTACATGCAAATAGTTATGATAAAATTCAACAAGACTTGGTGACAGGTTGCATGTTGATGATAAGGAAAAAGATGTCCAGGATAATTAATAGTTTCTTGCAGTTAAATGAGTATTTTAATCTGTTTCAGACAGATATTGGACAACAAAGAAAAAATATGGAAGAAAAGGTTAATGAACTTTGATATATCTTTGGATTTCCTAAAAGAGATGTCTCCTGGCCAATTTGTATAAAGTTGAGTGTGGCAAGATATTTTCTTTACTGTTTCTAATAGCATTTGTTGTTAATGTATCATGGAAACTCTAGGAGTTCTTTCTTACTGTGTTTTGTACGTGGAAGTATGTTTGCTTCAGCTGTAAGCAAGTGATTTCTCTGTGGTGTTATTAGCCAGAGAAAATTCTACCTAGTAATCCATTCAATAGTGCTAGACACTATTTCTTTCACTTTGAGATATAACTACAAACCAAAGGGGTACAAATTCCTTCCATCGTGGAGCTTATATTTTTGTTGTGGTTAAGGATATAGTGTAAACAATCAGATAAACATTCTAAACAAGGTAATGTACACTCCTTTCTCACTGCTGCTCTATGCATAACTATAAAACTTGGAAATACCACAAAAGACAACCAATGAAAAACTTTGAAAGGTATTTAGAAAAAGGTGATCTTGTTAGGGTTTCCAGGATTGCAGGAACAGCACAGTTGCAGAGTATCTTACATCCCCGACCCACCAGAACAAGACCTGACCTGACATTCCTCAATACACAACATAGCAACACACTGCACACTGCCACCTGGCCTGTGAAGTTCTTTCCCCTTATGGTCCCAAAACCCATTTCCCTACTAGGTGATTCCAGGTGCAACCTGCAAGAGATTACAACCATGACAAGTACCCCAATCTGGAAAGTCTCTTTGACTCCATAGACCTTAGACTCTGTTGCCCCACTGAGAGACATTCACTGACCCACCCTGGAGGAAAAACTTCACACCTCTTCAGCAGTACCAGCAGGGAATCAATGGGGTCACCAAGAGTACCATATAAACCAGGCAGACAAAAATAGCACTGCAAAGCCTTTGAAAATTAAACCATCATTGGAACCACAGTCCACAAAAGTCGGCCAAGACTTGAGTATTTAAACAGGGTGACTTGTTAAAATAAAAAGTTTAAAAAGAACTCAGTGTATCCTGAATAAAAGTTCTGGATGTGAGTAAAATATCAATTTCTGTGCGAAGAAGCAAAAAAAACAAAAACAAAAACAAAACAAAAACAAAAAAAAACAAAACACCGTAATTTGAATAAGAAAAAACAGTCAGTTGCCACCAGCACTAAGATGAACCAGATGTTGGAAGTATCTCACAAGGATTTTAAGACATCCATCCATCCATCCATTCATCCATTCACACATTTCTAATCTACATATTTAAGAAGTGAAAAACAATAAACCCAAAGAAATCCATGCCTAGTCATAAACTAATTAAAATAATGAAAACTAAGACAAGGAAAAAATCTTGAGATGCATGATGCATTATCTTTAGGGAAAAAAACAATTCAAATGAGAGTGGATTTCTCATGTGAAACCATGGAAACCAGAAGGAGGCACCTCAACACTTTTCAAGTGCTAGAAAAAGAACTTTTAAGAGTGAATCCTATGTCTAGCAAAACCATCGTTAAGAATGACAAGGAAATAAAGATATTTTTAGAGTTTTACTAAAATAATTTGTCATTAAAACACCTGCTCTTGAAGATAAGCTAGAGGAGCTCTTTAATAGAAAAGAAATAAGAAAAGAAGGAATCTTGGAGCACTGGAAAGGAAGAAGGACCAGAAGAAAGAGAAGAAATATGGATATATACAGTACGCTATACGTTTCTTCATGAAATTTGCAAATGATATCTGATGATTGAAACAAAAGTTATAGCACAGTGTGATACTCCAAACAATATTTTAAAATGAGAAAAATAAAAGGTACTAAGTGGAAGTGAGTTTTCCACACTTCATTTGAAGTGGTAAAATGGTGATACTAGTAAACTGTGATAAGTCACATATGTATATGGTAATACCTAAAGCAGTCAGTATGAAAACTATGCACTATACACTCAAAAACCCTGTATGTATATATGTGTGTGTGTATATATATATATATATATATATATACACTCATTCCACAGGAAAGCAAGAAAAAAGAAACAGGAATGATAAATAGAATAAACAGAGAAAATAAATAGTACAGTGACAGACTTAAGTCCTAACATGTCAATAATTATTTTAAATGCAGCTTAAATTCAACAAACACAAGACAGAGATTACCATAAGGTATAATAAAACATGTTTAATGAAATATAACTCGATTACATGCCATAAAAAGAAACTCATTTCTAATCCAACCCATAGGTTGAAAATAAAAGGATGGAAAAAGATATGCCATTTAAACATTATTTTTTAAAAAAAATCAAGACAGACTATATTAACACCAGATAAAATAAACCTCAGAGTAAAGACATGTATTAGAGAGAGAGAGATATTACTCATAATGATAAAATTATTACTTGACCAGGAAGACATAATAATCCTAAATGTGAATATACCAAACAACAAAATATGTGTGACAACAGAATATAACAAACAGAAAACACAAACTATGGGAAGCAAAACACTGATAGAGATGAAAAGAGAAACAGACAAATCTACAATTATAGTTGGGAACTTCAACACCCCCTTCTCACCAACTAGTTGAACCATTAGACCACACATCACAAGAATAGGGACGATCTGAGCAACACAATCAATCAGCTGAACACTCCACCCAACTACAGCAGAATACATGTTTTATTTAAGTGTCCATGCAAATTAATCTAAATAGACCACATCCTGAAACATAAAACCTCCTTCAACAAAATTAAGATAAAGTAATATGGATTGGGTTTCTGACTATACTGGCTTCAAAGTAGAAATAAATAGCAGAATGACAATAGGAAAATCTTTATACATATGGAAATTAAACAACACATTTGTAGACAATCCATGGATCAAAGAGGCATTCTCCGAGGAAATACAAATACAATAGAATGAAAATGAAAATATAACATATGTGGGGCACCTGGGTGGCTCAGTCGGTTAAGCATCCGATTTCGGCTCAGGTCATGATCTCGCGGTTGGTGGGTTCCAGCCCTGCGTCGGGCTCTGTGCTGACAGCTCGGAGCTTGGAGCCTGTTTCAGATTCTGTGTCTCCCTCTCTCTCTGCCCCTCCCCAGCTCGTGCTCTGTCTCTCTCTGTCTCAAAACTAAATAAATGTTAAAAATTTTTTTTAAAAATTTACAACATATGTAAATATATGGAAGGCAGCTATAGCTGTGCAGAGAGGACACTGAATCCTAGGTGTTGACACTAGATACAAGAAAAGGTCTCAAATCAACAATCCAAATAACTCTATCAAGAAATTTTTTAGGGGTGCCTAGCAGCTCAGTTGATTAAGCAGCCGGCTCTTGATTTCAGCTCAGGTCATGATCTCAGTTAGTGAGTTTGAACCCTGCATCGGACTCTGTGCTGGCAGTGAAGAGCCTGCTTGAGATTCTCTCTCTCTCTCTGCCTCTCTCTCTGCCTCTCTCTCTGCCCCTCCTGTGCTCAAGCTATGTCAGTCTCTCTCAAAATAAATAAATAGACATTTTAAAAATTTTTAAAGGAGGAAATAAACTCAAAGAAGCAGAAAGAAGAGTAAGCATAAGTGTAGAAATCAATGATCTGCAAAATAGGAGTACCAAAAAAAAAAAAAAAAAAAAAAAAAAAAAAAAAAAAAGAAGAATGAAACAAAAACAAAGCTGTTTCTTCCAAATATCAATAAAATTAGTAAACCCCTAGCAACCGACAAACATAACAAGAGAAAAGACACACATCACCAATTTTAGGAAGTAATAGTGGATACAACCACAGATTTTATAGCCATTAAAAAGATAACAAGGGAATACTACAAACAAATTTACACTCATAAATCTGACAATTCAAAAGAAATGGACCAGCTCCTCAAAACCCACAAACTACCAAAACTCCATTAAGATGAAATAGAATCAGAATAATCTTGCTATCTTTAAAGAAACTGAATTTGTAGTTTAAAAGCTCCTGAAAAAGAATTCAGGAAATATTCACATGATTTCATTTCAAAATTATATTAAGCATTTTAAAAAGAATTAATAATTTTGCACAACGTCTTCCAGATAATAGACGAGGAGAAATTTTCCAACTCATTACCTCAGGATAGTATTACCCTAATAGCAAAATCAGAAAAAAGGTTTGAGAGAGAGAGAGAGAGAGAACTATAGATCAATATTTATTATCTTTGATGCAAAAATTCTCAAAATATTAGCAGTAAAATCAAACTGTGTATAAAAAGGATTACATGCCTCAGGATACCTGGGTGGCTCAATTGGTTAAGCATCTGACTTCAACTCAGGTCATGATCTCATGGTTTGTGAGTTTGAGACCCACATCAGGCTCTGTGCTGGCAGCTCAGAGCCTGGAACCTGCTTCAGATTCTGTGTCCCTCTCTCACTCTGCTACTCCCCCACTCACACTCTGTCTTTCTTTCTCCCTCTCTCTCTCAAGAATAAATGAACATTAAACAAAAAAATTAACAAAGAAAGGATTATACACCTCTACCTAGTGGGAATTATTCTAGCTCTAAAAGACTAACTGAGCATTCAAAACCAATGTCATCCATCATATTTTATTTAAAAACATAAAAATCATTGAAGATTTAGGAGGATGGAGAAGTAAAGACACCCTAGGATTTCCTTCTCCCTCAAACATAGCTGTTTTGAGATCAGATCACTTGAGACACCCAGGAAATCGATCTGTGGACTGATAGAAGGATCCCCACGGTTGGAGGGAGATGAGTGTGGCAGGTGCAAGATGCATGAAAGTGACTTGGGGGAAAGAAAAACAGTGCTGCACAGGGGAGAGAATCCATTCCATGGAGAAATGGAGGGAAAGAGAAGGGTTAAGAAAGTGCAGCATTGAGTTCACACAAGAAGAAAGCCTCTCTGGACCATGACTGGGGAGCAATAAGTACTGAGTGTCACAAGTTGTTTTTGCTGTTGTTGTTTTGGGTTGTTTGTTTTTTGTTTTTATGGGTTTTGTGCAAGCGGTGTTTGGAGCTCAAACCCTGAGGTTTTAGAAGTGTGCAACTTTCTCCGGAGCAGAGCTGCTGCATCTAGGGTGGAGGGAGCTGGCCACGGAGTGCACTGCATGCTGTAGGGATCTCTGGGGCACATTGGGAGAGAAGATTCACCTTCATGGAGGACTTTTGGAAGAGGATATATTGCCTCCCCAGAGACAAAAGACGATGCAGGCACTAGCAAAAAGGCTTTCATCAGCAAGGAACAGAGGCATATCCAGAAAGAATAACCTTTGCTGTTTTAGCAGTGCTACACCATAGATTCCATGCAGTGTGCAGGTGTGTGACTATTTTTCAGAGACAAAGGGCTACAGACACAGTATGGAAAGGCTCTGCTCCAGAGGAGGATGGGGTGGATCTGTGAAGTCCCCAGTACTTTAAGACATCGAGATTTGAATCGCAGCCACAAGCCAAAGAAAAAACATAGGAGAGTTGTGATGCAGGGCGAGCTGACTGCCCTTGCTATTCTGTGTAGACTACCTGAGCAGCGTGGGTGTGAGATCCCCTGTCTGGGAACAGGAGATTGGGGTGGCGCCATATTCCCCCCAACACCAACAAAGTGGGACTTCAGAGAGCAACACAGTGGCCCCCAATGGAGGCAGGCAGCTTACCCCAAACTCTGCCCCTCCCCATGTCCTCCACCTCCCTAGTCACCGCTTATTTACTGGGTCAAGACTGACTCTGAGCCAACACAACCAGCCTTTCTTCCAGAAGACTAGCACAGGCAGCACCCTATGTCCCGAAAATTGAGTGCTTTAAGAGTCACTGGCAGTTCTGGTGAAAATAGGACCAGGTTTATTAATTTTTTCTTTCTTCTTTTCTTTTGGAATCAGGCTCCTAGCTTCTTGTTTGGTTGGCTTTTTTTCAATTGCCTTTTTGTGGATCAGGCTTTTTAAATTCTTTTCTATTTCTTTCTTTTCTCCTTTCTTCTTCTTTTTCCTTTCTTTTCTTTGGAACAAGGCTTTTAGGTTTTTGATTATCTGTTTGGCTTTTTTTCCACCTTTCCTTTTCTCATTTTTTGGAATCAGGATCCCTCCCACCCTTTTTCCAGGCATAATTCAACAAACAAATCAAAGCACACTTAGTTAAAGGTCCAACTAGGATGTTTAACTCCAGCAAGGAGGAGCTCTGCAGAAGACTGGCCAGTAGGAAAGAGTAGCCAAATACAACAGCAGAGTGCGTACAGTATAGACCAGAAACCACCCTGAAGTGCCAGAACCTAGACAGTGTATGACTTCTTTTTAATATAGCAGTACTCTCAGGTGCAGGAAATATAACAAGATTTTAAAACATGCAAAAGACAGGGGCGCCTGTGTGGCTTAGTCAGTTAAGCGTCCGACTTTCGCTTAGGCCATGATCTTGCAGTTCGTGGGTTCGAGCCCCACGTCGGGCTTTGTGCTGACTGCCAGCTCGGAGCCTGGAGCCTATTTCAGAGTCTGTATCTCCCTCTCTCTCTGACCCTCCCCTGCTCACGCTGTCTCTCTCTCTCTCTCTCCTAGAAATAAATAAAAATATTTTTAAAAAACATGCAAAAGACAGAAACTTAATCAAAATGACAAGACGGAGGAATTCTCCCCAAAAGAAAAATCAAGAAGAAATCATAGCCAGGGACTTGTTTAAAACAGATATAAACAATATATCTGAACAAGAATTTGGAATAGCCATAAGACTAAAACCTGCACTTGAAAAAAGCATAGAAGACACCAGAGAAACCCTTGCTGCCGAGATCAAAGGAATAAAAACTAGTCAACATGAAACAAAAAATGCTAAAACTGACATGCAAAATCAACTGGACACAATCAAAATGAGGAGTGAAGAAGTAGAGGAGACAATAGGTGATATAGAAGATAAAATCATGGGAAATAATGAAACTGAAAAAAAAAGAGGGAAAGAAAATGATTAGACCATGAGGGGAGACTTAGAGAACTAAGTGACATCATGAAACAAAACAATATCCATATCATAGGAGTCCTAGAAGAAGAGTGGGAAAAAGGAGTTGAATGTTTATTTGAACAAATTATAGCTGAGAACTTCCCTAATCTGGGAAATAAAACAGGCATTCAAGTCCAAGAAGCACAGAGAACTCCCCTCAAAATTAACAAAAGCAGGTCAACACCATGACATATCATAGTGAAACCTGTAAAATACAAAAATAAAAAGAGAATTCTGAAAGCAGCTAGAAACTAAAGGTCCTTACCCCATAAGGGTAAACACATAAGGTTAGCAGCAGATCTGTCCACTGAAACTTGGCAGGCCAGAAGGGAGTGGCAGAAATATTCAAAGTGTTGAATAGGAAAAGTATGCAGCCAAGAATCCTTTATTCAGCAAGACTGACATTAAAAAAGAAGGAGAGATAAAAAGTTTCCCAGACAAACAAAAACTAAAGGAGTTCATGACCACCAAACCAGGAAAATTTAAGGGGGACTCTCTGACTGGAAAAAAGACAAAACAAAAGACCAAAAGCAACAAGGACTAGAATGGTCCAAAGAACATCCCCCAAACACCAACTCTACAGGTAACATAATGGCATTGAAATCATATCTTTTCATAATCATTTTAAATGTAAATGAAATGAGGGGCGCCTGGGTGGCTTAGTTGGTTAAGCGTCCGACTTTCGCTTAGGTCATGATCTCGTGGTTTGTGGGTTCGAGCCCCGCGTCGGGCTCTGTGCTGACTGCCAGCTCAGAGCCTGGAGCCTGTTTCAGAGTCTGTGACTCCCTCTCTCTCTGACCCTCCCCTGCTCACACTGTCTCTCTCTCTCTCTCCTAGAAAAAAAAAAAAACATTAAATGTAAATGAAATGAATGTCCCAATCAAAAGACATAGGGACTCAAAATGGATAAGAAAACAAGACTCATCTCTGCTTACAAGAGACTCATTTTAACCTAAAGTCACCTGCAGAATGAAAGTAAGGGGATGGAGAACCATCTATCATGCTAACAGACGTCAAAAGAAAGCTAGAGTGGCCATACTTATACGAGACAAACTAAATTTTAAAACAAAGACTGAACAAGAGATGAAGGGCATTATATCATAATTAAAGGGTTTATCCACCAAGAAGATCTAACAATTGTAAATATTTATATCCCAGGCTTGGAAGCACCCAAATACATAAATCAATTAATAACAAATGTAATAAAAACCTCATTGATTATAATACCATAATAGTAGGGGACTTCAACACCCCACTTACAGCAATGGACAGATCACCTAAGCAGAAAACAAGGAAACAATGGCTTTCAGTTACACACTGGACCAGATGGACTTAAGAATATATTTAGAACATTTCATCTAAAGCAGCAGAATGCACATTCTTTTTGAGTGCACATGGAACATCCCCCCAAAACGATCATTAATGGGTCACAAATCAGCCCTCAACAGGTACAAAAAAATAATTGAGATCATGCCATGCATATTTTTAGATCACAACACTGTGAAACTTCAAATCAGCCATAAGAAACATTTGGAGAGCCCTCAAATACATGGAGGTTAAAGAACATTCTACTAAAGAATAAATGGGTTAACCAGGAAATTAAAAGAAATTTAAAAAACACATTAACTGAAAACACAACTGTTCAAACCCTTTGGGATGCAGCAAAGGCAGACTTAAGAGGAAAGTACATTGCAATTCAGGCCTATCTCAAGAAGCAAGAAAGGTCCCGAATACACAACCAAACATTATAACTAAAGGAGCTAGAAGAGGAAAAACAAATAAAGCCTAAAGCCAGCAAAAGAAGGGAAATAATAAATGTTTAGGACAGAAATAGACCAGACAAAATATATAAAACAATAGTTTTCAGACATTGGACACTGTGCAGTATGGTATAATGATCCCTAAACAAACACACACACACACACCCCAAAACAAAACAAAACAAAACAAAACAAAACAGAGAGTTAATCATGATTACCAGCTTACTGCCTGGAGGAAGTTTCTAGGCTTTAACACAAGATGGGAAACCCAGATAATCTCTAACAATCTCTTTGAGTTGTGAAGATGAAGTTGGGAGTCTGAGAAGGTCACAAAAGCCAGGATTCCCAGAATAGAAGAAGAGAGATGAGATAATGAAAAGAGAATTCTGAAGTTCCAAAGCACGTCCCTCTTGAGTTTCCAGCTGAATAAAGCACAGGTATATGAAGAAGCTCTTTGAAGCTGAGGAAATAACCACTCAACCAGAGCAGAGCAGAGGAGAGAGTCACTATTTCTGATATACAGAATGTAAGACAATTCAGCACCAGAAGATTAATACTATGAAATAAATCAAAGGGAATTCTTTAGGCAGAAGGAAAAGGATACCAGAAAGAAATTTGGATTTATACAAAGGAATGAAAAGAAAGCAAAATGGTAAATTTAAAAATATTTTTTCTTATTTTAATCTCTTTAAAAGATAATTGACTGTTTAAAGCAAAAATAATAATAATGTATTATGGAAATATGTAATGTAATATATGACAGCAGAAGTGCAAAAACTGAGCAAGGGCATTGGAAGTGTAAGTGGTAAAATATTACATGAAGTGGTACAATATTGCAGGAAGGTCGACTGTGATAAGAAGAAGGTACATATGTTATAAATCCTAAAACAACTACTGTTAAAAAATTACAGCTAGAAAACCAACAAAGAAGATGCAATGGAATCACAAATTAAGAAAAAAAAAGCTAAACAAACAAGAACGACTTAATTCACAAGGAAACAAACAAACAAACAAACAAACAAACAAAAAAACCCCAACTCAATCCAAAAGAAAGGCAGAAAGGGCAGAAAATAGGACCAAAGAAGAGATAGAACAAATAGAAGGCATGTAACAACATGGTACACTTAAAACCCAATCCCATCAATGAGCACATTAAATGTAAATGATCTAAAATCTCAATTATCAGAGAGATTTTTAGATTGTTTGAAAAAACAAGGCCCAACTATATGTTATCTATAAGAAATTCACTTTAAGTACAAAGACACAAAGAAGTCCAAAGTGAAAAAATGGAAAAAGAAAGATAATGCTAATAGCATAAGCAGGAATTTTATTATTAGACTAAGTAGATTTCAGTGCAAAGAATACTATCAGAGACAAAAAGGATGATTTTATAATGATAAAGTGGTCAATTTTTGAAGAGAGTATAACAATTTTAAAGGTTTTTATATACTGGATGACAAAACTTCCAAGCACAATTCAAGCAAAATCTGGCAGAACTGCAAAAGAAATAGACAAATCCAAAATTATAACTGTGAACTTCAACACTCCTATCCCAATAATTTGTAGAACAAGTAGATAAACAACACAATGCATATTCTTTTAAAGTGCACAGAGAACATTTACATTTAGAACATTTACCATGATAAACCATAAAACAAATTCAGCAAATTTAAAAGCATTCAAATCATACAGAATGTTTTCTCTGACTACAATGGAATTAAATTGGAAATCACTAACCGAAAGATATCTGAAAAATCCTCAAATACTAAAACCTAACACACTTCAAGTAAACTATGGGTAAAAGATGAAATCAAAAGTTAAATTAGAATGTATTTTGAATTAAAGAAAAGTGAAAACACAGTATATCAAATCTTGTATAATGCAGTGAAAATTTGGGGGCGGGGGGCAATTCATAACATTAAAAACCTGTTTTTTAAAAAAAGAGACTTCAGTGTCCTTAGTGTGTACCTTATGAAACTAGAAACAGAAAAGCAGATCAAATCTAAAAAAGTCAGAAGAAAGGAAATACATACATTATGACTAGATGCCCATTCCCTCTTCTTACCTTCTAGTTTCTTTGTACTTTTACCTTGTCTGAATCAGAATGAGTAGTTCTATGGGATGACTATCCTGAAAGATGCTACTTGATTAAGAAGCTAGAAATTATTGAGGCAAGATTTAGTGAGGGCATACTTCTAATTTCATTCTCTGAGGAGGTGATTCCTAACATTCATATTGCTACTGTCTGGTTGGCTGTTACTGATGAATGAATAAACAGTTTTCAGGGCCAGAATAGGACTGAATGTACCCTTTATTCTGACACTTATGAATTGAGAATTCCTTCTGAGCTCTAATCTGTCAGGTTGCAGCTAAGTGCAAGCAGGGTTCCTGACCTCAGACATTGCCTGAGATGTGTTCAGCATGAGGAATTTCCACCGAAAATTAAAAACTCAGCAGTCACTTCTCACTCTCTCACCTACTCAGTTTGCTAACCTGCTTTTACTTAGGTAATTGGAATGATATTCAGATAATCTAGTGGTTCTTCCTTTTTCTCTTTTTGTCTTTATTTAGACTCCTTAATTTTAGGTAATGCTCAAGCTCCTTGCTCTCCTCCAGGATCTTTTTTTAAAAATAGTGGCTGATGCCCATAATCTCATGACTGTTTTTGCCATTACCTGACGTTTATGCTTTCTGAATAGGGAGTTGTGTTGTTTTTGTTTTGTTTTTAGTTCTTGAGTTCCAGATACCCTCCTCCATTAAGTCAGATTTCCCAGACCCATGAACTGGCTCTGATTTCTAATGCCATCTTATGATCAGGAGGAGTCTGGAACCATGAGGAACCTCTTTGATGCCTCTTGTATACGACGTGGCATCTGTAAAATGTGGGTAGTTGAATGTATCCCAGCCCTAAAGAATGTATCTTGGTCTCAAACATTTTCAGAGTGAGAAAGGGTAATCAAGGTTATTTAGACAACTTTATTTCCCCTGATTTATCTCATGACACCCATGATTTAATCCCATATACGGAAAACAATAATCACAAACACTCACATACACCATGCCACGCAATTCTAAATTATTTACATTTAATACATTTAATCCATACAACAACTTTATAAAATGGGAGCTATTGTTATTTCCATGTTACAGATAAGGAAACTGAAGTGTAGAGAGAGGAAATAACTTAGTAACTTTCCCAACAGCTAGTGCATTGAGTCTGGTTCCCAAATCCCACGACCCTTTTTCCCCTGACACACACAGACAAGATGTAAGATTTCCTATAGTCAAATTTCCACTCATTAAACCAGAGGGAGTAAGTAATATTTTGGATTACTTACTGTAATCCAAACTGTCTTTGGATTCTGTGCTTCCCTCTCTCTCTGACCCTCCCTTGCTCATGCTGTCTCTAGCTCTCTCTCAAAAATAAATAAAACATTTTTTAAAAAGACAAAGTTGAGGTAATATTCACAGAAGGAATATTTTCTCCTCATGAGATTATTATTTGTGAGGCAAAGCACATCTTGGTGATGTGTGCCAGCTTCTTGGTTTACACTTAGTTATCAGTACCTGCGGTACTAAAAGGTGGCATTAAGAAGAAAGCTTTCATAGCCTCCAGCTGAAACCTGAAGAGTATGAATTTCAAATACCATGACTTTCATCTAAGTTGTATTGGCTTAGGTGGAAAGCACTTAGGGAAAGTACAATAACCACCTTCACAACCGTGCCATGCCCCTGGCAGCAGGGTGCAACTAGAGACCTGAAAAGTATACCTTCCATCTTCCTCATACTCCATGACTCCTAACCTCGACCACACTCCTAAACCTGAATGTTCCATAATCATTTCAAATTTAACATCTACAAAATTGAACTCCTACTTTTCTATCTCCCTAAACCAGTACTTTCCATAGTCTTCCATACTCAGTTAATATAAACCATTGTTTTCCAGTTGCTCAGGATAAAAATCTCTGAGTAATCTTTTACTCCTTTTTTACATTCACACTCCACATTTAATCTATCAGGAAATCTTGCTGAATCTAACTTCAAAATATATTCAGAAACCACCACCTCCAATTATAAGCTGTTATATTGTCCAGGTTGTCGAAATAGCTTCCTAACTGGACTTCCTGATTTCTCTCTTCAGCCTATTCTCAGAAGAGACTGGAGATACCTTATTGACATGTAAATCAAGTATGTTAACTCCCTTCTCAAAGCCTTTCATATTAGTCAGGTTAAGTGTGTTGCATTAACGAACAAACCCTGAAATCTCAGTTCTATCAGGTATAGTGATTACTTCCACTTTATTATTTTTTGTAAGAATTACTTTATTCTAGGGCCTATGCATTTGAGTATGAATTTTTTGATAAGCTTGTCTCTGTCCACAAAAAAAAAATTCTAGGCTTTTGATAGAAATTGCATTAAACTAAATCAATTGGGAAAGAATTGGTATCTTTGCTTTGTTGAGTCTTCTAATTTATAGACATGGTATGTCCCTCCATTTATTTAAATTCTTTGGTTTCTTTCATCAAAATTTTGAAGTTTTCAGCGTACAAGTTCTATTCATGATTTATTTGATTTACTCCTGTGTATTTAATATTTTTGGGAGATTGAAAGTGGAATTGTATTTTTAATGTCAGAGTGAATGTGTTCATTGCAAGTATA
Organism: Crocuta crocuta; assembly: GCF_008692635.1. NCBI lineage: Eukaryota > Metazoa > Chordata > Mammalia > Carnivora > Hyaenidae > Crocuta > Crocuta crocuta. Next base: position 297,610 of record NW_027527935.1, read on the forward strand.
TAGAAATACAATTGGTTTTTATAGGTTATCCTGTACCCTGAGATCTTAATGGAACCCTATCTTAGTTCTAGGAGTTTGCTTTGCTTTTTTTTTTTCTTTTTTTCCTGGTTAGATTCCTGAAATTTTCTGCTTAGATAGTATAATATTATGTCAGTAGATAGGGATAGTTACATGTCTTCCTTCTGGACCTTTATGACTTCTTTTTTCTTTATTACCTTATTGCACTCGCTAGAACTTCCAGCACTATATTAAGAGTGATGAGAAGAGAAACATCCTTGATGAGTTCTTGATCTTAGAGGAAAACATTCATTCTTTCAGCAATAAGCATGATGTAAGCTATAAGATTTTTTTAATTCACTCTTTACCAAGTTGAGGTAATATCCCTCCATTCCCAACATGTTGAGAGCTTTTATAATAAATGGGCTTTGAATTTTGTCAAATACTATTCTGTATCAGTTAATATGATTATATGATTTTTATTATTTTTAAAAAAAATCAATTTGTTTAAATTCAAGTTAGTTAACATACAGTGGAGTATTGGTTTCTGGAGTAGAATACACTGATACATTACTAAAATATAACACCCAGTGCTCATCCCAAGTGATCTTCTTAATGCCCACCACCTATTTAGCCTATGCCCCCATCTATTTCCCCACAATCAATATTCATTTGTTCTCTATGTTTAAGACCTTTTATTGTGTGCATCCTTTCTATTTTATCTTATTTTTCTTCCCTCCCCCTATATTCATGTTCTGTTTCTTAAATTCCACATATAAATGAAATCATGTGACTTGTTTTCCTATAAGTGACTTATTTCACTTAGCATTATACAATCTAGTTCCATCCACGTTTTTCAAATGTCAAGATTTCAAATGGCAAGACTTCATTCTTTCTGATCACCAACCGATATTCCACACACACACTTTTTAAAATCCATTAATCAGTTGATGGACATTTCTTCTATAATGTCCTTCTATAGTTAATAAGTTATAAGCTCCTTCTATAATTTGGATATTGTTGTTAGTGCTGCTATAAACATGGGGCGCATGTGCCCCTTTGAATCAGCATTTGTGCATACTTTGGATAAACACCTAGAGTGCAATTGTTAGGTCATAGGGTAGTACTATCTTCAATTTTCTTAGGAAGCTCTATACTGTTTTCCAGAGTGGCTGCACCAGTTTGCATTCCCACCAGCAGTGCAAAAGTGTTTCCCTTTCTCCACATCCCACCGATTATCTGTTGTTTCCTGTTAATTTTAGCCCTTCTGACAGGTGTGAAGTCATACCACATTGTTGGTTTTTGAGTTGTATTTCCCTGATGATGAGTGATGTTGAGCATTTTTTCAAGTGTCTGTTAGCCTTCTGGATGTCTTCTTTGGAAAAGTATTCATGCCCTCTGCCCATTTCTTCACTCTATCATTTGTTTTTTGGGTATTGAGTTTGATAAGTTCTTTATAGATTTTGGATACTAATCCTTTATCTGATATGCTATTAGCAAATATCTTGCCCTATTCTGTCAGTTACCATTTAGTTTTGCTGATTGTTTCATTCGGTCTGCAGAAAAATTTTATATTGATGAGGTCCCAATAGTTCATTTTTCCTTTTGTTTCCCTTGCCTCTGGAGACAGGTCTGTAAGGAGTTGTTGCAGTTGAGGTCAAAGCAGTTGTTGGCTGTTTTCTCTTCTAGGATTTTGATGGTTTTCTGTCTCACGTTTAGGTCTTTCATCATTTTGAATTTGCTTTTCTGTACAGTCCAGAAAGTGGTCCAAGTTCATTCTTCTGCATGTTGCTGCTTAGCTTTCCCAACATCATTTGCTGAAGAGACTGTTTTCTTTTTCCTTCGGATGTTCTTTCCTGCTTTGTCAAAGATTAGTTGGGCATAGGTTTGTGGGTCCATTTTTGCGTTCTCTATTCTGTTCCATTGATCTGTGTGTCTGTTTTTGTGCCAGTACCATACTGTGTTGCTGATTACAGCTTTGTAATACAGCTTGAAATCTGGAATTGTGATGCTTCCAGATTTGGTTTTCTTTTTCAACATTATTTTGGCTATTTGGGGTCTTTTCTGGTCCTATACAAATTTTGGAATTGTTTGTTCTAGCTCTGTGAAGAATGCTAGTGTTAGTTTGATAAGGATTACATTGAATATGTACACTTTTTTGGGTAGTATGGACATTTTAACAATATTTGTTCTTCCAATCCATGAGAATGGAATGTCTTCTTCTATTTCTTTCATAAGCTTTCTGTAGTTTTCAGCATATAGATCTTTTACCTCTTTGGTTAGGTTTATTCTTAGGTATCTTATCGTTTTTGGTGCAATTGTAAATGGGATTGATTCCTTCTGCACAGAAGAGGAAACAATCAGCAAAACTAAAAGGCAACTGACAAAATGAGAGAAGACATTTGCAAACGACATATTGGATAAAGGGTTAATATCTGAAATCTGTAAAGAACTTATCAAATTCAACACCCATCTGCCCCCCCCCAAATAATCTAGTGAAGAAATGAGCAAAATACACGAATACAAGCTTTTCCAAAGAAGATATCCAAATGGCTAACAGACATGAAAAGATGCTCAACATCACTCATCATCAGAGAAATACATATCAAAACCTCACACTGCTCACAATGGCTAAAATTAACCATTCCAGAAACAACAGATGTTGGTGAGGATGAGAAGAAAGGGGAACCCTTTTGCCCTTTTGGTGGGAATGCAAACTAGTGCAGCCCTCTGGAAAACAGTATGGACATTCCCAAAAAAAGTAAATATAGAATTACCCTACAACCCAGCAATAAAATTACTAGGAATTTATCCAAGGATACAGGAGTGCTGATTCAAAGTCACACGCATGTCAATGTTTATAGTAGCGCTATTAAGAATAGCCAAATTATGGAAAGACATCAACTGGTCCATCAACTGGTGAATGGATTAATTAGATGGGGTATATATATACAATGGAATACTACTCTGCGATAAAAATAAATGAAATCTTCTCATTTGCAGCAACGTGTATGGAACTAGAATATATTATGCTAAGCTAAATAAGTCAGTCAAAGGAGGACAAATATATGGTTTCAGTCATATGTGGAATTTAAGAAGCAAAACAGATTAACAAAGGGAAAAAAACAGAGAGGGAAGCAAACCGTAAAAGACTCTTAACTATAGAGAACAAACTGAGGGTTGATGGAGGGAGATGTGTGTGGAATAGGGTAAATGAGTGATGGGTGTTAGGAAGACACTGTGATGATCACTGGGTGTTATATGTAAGTGATGAATCACTAAATTCTACTCCTGAAATCATTATTACATTATATGTTCATTAACTTGGATTTAAAATTTAAAAACTTAGGGGCCCCTGGGTGGCTCAGTCGGTTAAGCAACCAACTTCGGCTCAGGTCATGATCTCATGGTTCGTGGGTTCGAGCCCCGTGTCAGGGTCTGTGCTGACAGCTAGCTCAGAGCCTGGAACCTGTTTCAGATTCTCTCTCTCTCTCTCTCTCTGACCCTCCCCTGCTCTCTCTCTCTCTCTGAGAAATAAATAAAAAACATTAAAAAATAAATTTTAAAAATTTTAAAAAGAAAATATACATGTTTAGTCACTGGTCCCTGTCAATGCCAGTCTAGGAATTATCCTACACAGCACCCTCATTATCAACAACTCTTTGTCTAAGCAACTAGTCAATAGAGCCACCTACAGAGATGTATGTCAGTTGTGTGCAAAAGCACAGAAGTGAGAGTCTACTTTCTTTCTAGAGGGTTTATTTTTAATGCTTGAGTTTCTGAAAAAGGTTGAGTCCATCTCCAAAAACCATGTTTTGGGACTTTCAACATCTTTCTCAGAGTTACCATGTCTTCCCATGCTGCCTTGTCTTATTTAAGCAAATATCAGCAAAGACTGTTAAGTATGACTACAACCCAATTACACTTTGTTTATTTCATCACAAACATAGATTGAGACTTCAAACTACACTGTAATTATAGGGATGAAATTATCTTGTTTGCTTCTAATATGCAGCTCTTAGTCCTGTTGTTCCTGGTGTTGTTCCCCCTTGTATGAACATACTTTCTTGCTTATTCTGAGGTGATTGCTGCTTACTCAACAGGAAAGAGGATAAATATTGATATTTAAACAATAATAGACGTCTAGGCTGAAGATTCTAATTGTAGGCTTTTCTTGTGGATCCATTAATTAGAGAGTGTACCTATTACCTCAAAGAATTCTTTGTGAAAATGGATGAAGTATGCTGAAATGAAGGGTTTCAGTGGCTGTTGGCCATCATATATTACAGGAAAAAATACCTTGCACTTACTTTTTATTCTTAAACACTGTACATTCTACTATATTTACTCTATTATAGGATTTGCCAATTGTATAAGAATAATAATCTTTAAAAATGCACATTATATATCTAAGCATCAAGATTTTTTGAAGAAAAATATATCAAGATTGTATGGCATAGCCAAGATTAACGTAACTTAACCTTCAGAGAATCGCCATCTCAGAATATTTCAGATAGAAATCTCCTCAATAAATGGGGCGCCTGGGTGCCTCAGTCAGTTAAGCGGCCAACTTTGGCTCCGGTCATGATCTCACAGTTTGTGGGTTCGAGCCCCGTGTTGGGCTCTGTGCTGACAGCTCAGAGCCTGGAGCCTGCTTCAGAGTCTGTGTCTCCCTTTCTCTCTCACCCTACCCAGCTCACATTCTATGTCTCTCTCTCTTAAAAATAAATAAACATTGAGCGACGGCACAGATGCTGCGGGCCTGAAGCTGCTACATTCCCTGCACTCATGCTGGGCGTGGAGGCCTCAGATCCCAGATTGTATCGCTGCTTGACCCTGGCGGATCTGAGGCTGCAACACTTCCCCCAAACCCCACTCAACCTCCGGCAGCAGGGAAGCAGCGACCTGTGGGACTGTTTCGGACAGTATAAACAAAGCCCATGAACTGGGACCTGGAAATGAGAATGGGCGAGGGGCATAGAACTCAGCCCATCTTGGATACCTCTTCAGCACAGGGAGATCGGACCCAAAGGAGTGATTTGTTATGTTTGGATGAGAAAGGACTGGGGCGACGCCATTTTTCTCCCCACAACCACCAAGGCAGGGCCTCAGGGAGCAGCCAGTGGGACAGTGGAGACGAGACTTGCCTACACCAAACCAGCTCCATCCCCGCCAGAGCTGTTTTTTTGTTGGTGTTCGTGATGTTCTTGTTGTTGTTGTAGTTGCTTTTACCTGAGCCTGGGTTTACATATTTTTTGGTTTTGTCTGTGTGTGTATACCTTTGTTCTCTGTGTGGTTGTCTGTTTTCTTTTTCCCGGGCTACCTCAAGAAACAAGCCAAAGTACACATGGTGGAGAGTCCCAAATACCACAATGAGTAGGGAAACAAAATAACCAAAGTCTCAGCAAGAGAAACCAAGGACACCATTCGAAGAACACTTCCTGAATGGACAGGCCCTGGACAGTCAAAGAACTCTCTTTAATACAGCAGCACCCGCAGGGCCAGAGTGCATAACAAGCTTTTAAAATTAACAAGAGAGAGAAAGCTAACCAAAAGGATGAAATGGAGGAACTCTCCTCCAAAGAAATACCAGGAAGAAATGACAGCTAAAGAACTGCTCAAAACAGATATAAGCAACGTAACTAAACAAGAATTTAGAACAATAGTCATAAAATTAATCACTGGGCTTGAAAAAAGTATGGAAGACATCAGAGAAACTATTGCTACAAAGACTATGGAGCTTAAAAATAGTTGTGATGAATTAAAAAATGCTATAAATGAGATACATAATAAAATGAAGACATCGAATGCATGGATTGAAGAGGCAGAAAGGAGAATAAATGATTGAAAAGACACAATTACAGAAAAAAGGAAGCTGAGAGAAAGAGATAAACTGATCCAGGAACATGAAAGAAGAGTTCAAGAGCAAAGCGATACCATCAAATGGAACAATATCTGTATCATAGGAATCCCATAGGAAGAGAGAGGGAAAGGTGCTGAAGGAGTCCTGGAACAAATCATAGCTAAGAACTTCCCCAACCTGGGGAAAGAAGTAAACGTTGAAATACAAGAGGCACAGAGAACTCCCCTCAGACATAACTTAAATTGACCTTCTGCACAACATATCATAGTGAAACTGGCAAAATATAAAGACAAAGAGAGAATTTTGAAAGCAGCTAGAGAGAAAAGGGCCCTAACATACAAATGGAAACCTATCAGAGTGGTGACAGACCTATCTACTAAAACTTGGAAGGCCAGAAAGGAATGACAGGAGATCTTCAATGTGAGGAACAGAAAAATATGCAGCCAAGAATCCTCTATCCAGCAAGCCTGTCATTCAAAATAGAAGGAAGGATAAAACTCTTTCTGAATAAACAAAAATTGAAAGAATTCGTCACCACTAAGTCATCCCTACAAGAAATCCTGAGGGAGACTCCCTGAGAGAAATGTTGCAAGGAATGCAAGATGCTAGAGACACCACCACAAGCATGAATCCCACAGAAGATACGAAGACTTTAAACCCATATTTCAATAATAACACTGAATGTAAATGGGCTGAATGCTCCAATCAAAGAATGTAGGGTAACAGAATGGATAAAAAACAAAATTCATCTATCTGCTGTCGACAAGAAATTCATTTTAGACTGGAAGACACCTTCAGATTAAAAGTAAGGGAATGAAAAAATATATATCATGCTACTGGAAGTCAAAGGAAAGCTGGAGTAGCTACACTTACATCAGACAAACTGGACTTTAAAGTAAAGACAGTAACAAGGGATGAAGAAGGGTATTATATAATAATTACAGGGTCTATCCATCAGGAAGAGGTAACAATTATAAATGTGTACGCACTGAATATGGAAGCAGCTAAATATATAAAACTATTAATCATAAACAGAAACAATCTTATAGATAAGAATATGCTAATAGCAGGGGACTTTAATACTCCACTTACAGCAATGGATAGATCAACTAGACAGAAATTCACTAACGAAACAAATGACTTGAATGACACATTGGACCAGATGGATTTGACAGATATATTTAGAACTCTACATCCTGAGGCCATGGAATTCACTTTCTTCTCAAGTGTGCATGGCACATTCTCCAAGATAGATCAGATACTGGGACATAAAACAGCGCTCAATAAATATAAAAGAATTGAGATAATACCATGCACTCTTTCAGATCAAATCAATCACAGGAAGAAGTCTGGAAGACCTCCAAAAATATGGAGGTTAAAGAACACCCTACTAAAGAAAAAATGAGCCAATCAGGCAATTAGAGAAGAAATTAAAAAATATATG